>NW_015386952.1:642554-644402 GCF_001527695.2 Protobothrops mucrosquamatus
TCTCACCTACATCGTCCATATAGGACGACTCGGGAACTCAACTCCTACCCCGGGCAGCTCACCTATCCCCTTATGCCCAGGGGAAAGGTATCAAGCCGTTTGACAGCTGATGCTAGCTGTCAAACCGGCTTTTACGCGAAACAGGCGGGAGGCAGCAAACAGCTGCGACCGACGAAGACGCCTGCCACCGGAAGTCTCGTTGCTGTTCCTTTTCTATATGACTCTTCGGCTTTGAAAAATCTATCCCTTTCATGTATAGGTGACCGCTGTTTTTCTTTGGCCAAACACTCGGTGGTTGCCATGCTTATTGTTTTACCTTCCACTCCCTCTTTAATGGCTTTCTCTACTGCTGTTCAACCCACCAAACCTATGTTACAAATCTCTCTCAATGGTCGTCCTTTTACAGGACTCGTTGACACTGGAGCTGACGCTTCTGTCATTGCTACTACTGATTGGCCGTCTTCATGGCCCCTCTCTGCCTCCTCTTCGGTCTATGGCGTCGGCGGTGCTCAACCTGCACAGGTGAGCTCTGATTGGCTTTCTGCCACCACTGCCGGAGCCTCTCAGACTGCCTTTATTCGTCCTTATATTCTACCTTTACCTTTCAACTTGTGGGGACGTGACCTTCTCTCTCAATTAAAGGTCACTCTTCACATTCCATGACTACTTGCAAACCGCTCAAATTGTCCTTGAAGTCTCCCACCCCTGTTTGGGTGGATCAATGGCCGTTACCTCAAGAAAAACTCACTGCGCTCTTAACCTTAGTACAGCAGCAGCTGGACGCTGGCCACATTGAACCTTCGTCCAGCCCTTACAACACTCCTGTTTTTGTCATTAAGAAAAAATCTGGACAATGGCGTCTTTTACAAGATTTACGTGCTGTGAACGCCATTATTCAACCTATGGGTGCATTGCAGTGCGGCCTACCCAATCCTAATTTGATCCCCATTGATTATGATTTGCTTGTTATTGATTTGAAAGATTGTTTTTTCTCCATTCCTTTGGCGCAATCTGATCGCCTTTTGTTTGCTTTCACCATTCCGGAGCGTAATAATTCTAAACCTACTTCCAGATATCAATGGAAGGTTTTGCCACAAGGAATGCTGAATAGCCCGACCATGTGTCAATATTATGTTAATCAAGCCTTGCAACCATATAGAGACCTTTATCCTCAATTTCTTGTCTACCATTATATGGATGACATTTTAATAGCTTCCCCAGGACCAAAGGGAACAGTCTCACTAACGCTGCCTCACTTAATTACTCATCTTGCAACGGCAGGGCTACATGTAGCACCTGAAAAAATTCAATCTCAATATCCCTTCCAATATCTGGGACACAAGTTGCTTGCCTCTGCAGCAACTCCTACTTTACCCCAACTGACTTTATCACCTAATCCTACCCTTGTACAGCTGCAACAATACCTTGGTGCCCTTAACTGGGCCCGACCGTATCTTTCTCTTCCTACTACAGTACTATCTCCTTTATTTCAAGCACTAGCAGGGTCTCTTAAACCTGCTGACCGTATTTCCCTCACTCCATCTCACCATTCTGCCCTCAAAGCTGTGAATAAGGCTTTGAAGACTCAATGGGTTGATTGAATATTCCCTAATCTTCTCCTCAGCCTTGCTATCCTCCCCACTCCCTCATTACTTACTGCTATCATTTTCCAAATCAACCCTCACAAACCACACTCTTTACATATTGCTGAATGGCTTCATTTGCCTCATACACCTAGAGCCTCCATTACCACAAAGGCTACTCAAATTGCTTCACTTATCCAAAAGGGAAGACACCGTAGTAAAGCACTCATTGGAGAAGACATTCAGTCCTTGTATGTTTATTTTA
>NW_015386952.1:644913-649859 GCF_001527695.2 Protobothrops mucrosquamatus
AATTATTTCCTTCACAACCTCTCAACATTATCACTGATAGTTTGTATGTTTCACAAATTGCTATTTTTGTTTTTGATTCATACCTATCTCCATCCATATCACCGCCCTTGTTGACACTTTTTACAGAATTACAACACCTCATTCAAAAAAGATCACATTCATTTTTTGTAGCTCACATAAGAAGCCATCAACAGCTCCCCGGATTTTTGTCTGAAGGTAATCAAAGAGCTGATGCAGCATGTCACTTACTGCCTATTACCACAGTTGCCCCAAAAAATCAACCACTGACAGCTGCTCAAAGTCATAGCTATTTTCATCAGAACAAAAAAGCTTTAATGAAATCTTTTGGAATTTCCATTGTAGAAGCCACTGCAATCATACAACAATGTCCTACTTGCAGTAAGCAAGCTAAGGCAATCCCTCAGGGAGTTAACCCTAGAGGCATTCAAGCTTGCGATACTTGGCAAATGGACGTGACACAATATACTCCATTTGCTCCTTGGAAATATTTACATGTTTCTGTGGATACCTTTTCAGGATTCATCATGGCCACACCTCAGAGAGGTGAAACCACCAAACAAGTAATTAATCATTGTATTCGTACCTTTACAGTGCTGGGATGCCCAAAAACGCTTAAAACTGACAATGGACCTGCCTATACTAGCGCGCACTTTTCACAGTTTTGTGATCAGTGGTCCATTGTCCACAAATTTGGTATTCCCTTCAATAGCCAAGGCCAGGCTATTGTTGAGAGAGCGAATCAAACTTTGAAAAATGCTTTATTTCAACACATGGAGTCCAAAGGCTTCGGCCCCCCTTGCCTCCCGGCTCTGCAAGACATTCTCAATACTTGTCTCTATACGCTAAACTTTCTTAATCTCACTGGCACTCCTTCGCTTTCTGCTGCATCCAGACACTTTACTAAACCTCCTATTTCTGGATCCAGACCTTTTGTTTATTACAGTCAGTTACCTGATCCTGAGTGGAAAGGCCCAGCTGAACTCATCACTTGGGGGCGAGGATACGCTGCCTTACAGCTACCAGACAAAGTCCTGTGGGTTCCTGCACGCTGTGTCCGCCCCTACTTGGTTCCTATTAACCCTACAATCTCCTCACCGGACATATCCTCATTGTTCCTGTGACTGCGATTGTGAATCCAAGCCCTCTGCATCAATCATGTGGCTCCTGCTTATGATATGGGCAATGATCATTACATCAACTACAACACTGTATCCCTACCTGACAATTCCCCCTAATGGATCCAAAGTCCGTGTTATCACTCAGCATAGATCCAAGCGTGCTTTGCAGAACACTAATCCTCATCAACCTCGCAATTACACTTGGCTTGTATCTGACTTTGAAAATCAAATTCTTTTCCAAATATCCAACTATATCATCTGGCCCTGGTTCCCTACCCTCCACTTTGACTTTGCTGAAATGGGAACAGGGGTCAATAAATTCGCCAGCAGATCACTTCAGTCTGACCATGGGGACAAACAGGGCTCCTGCACACCTTCACCTAAAGAAGCCACATGGTGGTACCTGTATTTTTGCCCCCAACCTACGTCTACAGAACTGCGTTCTTCCTGTGGCACCGTAGTCAATAAATATTGCAAAAGTTGGTCCTGTGTTTCAACTGGCTACATTTACTGGACAGCTCCTCAGAACGATGACCTTATCTCTATCACACGCCGCTCTGGCAAGCCTTCCGCTCCTTCCCGTGATAACTTTCATTGTTGCAGACAACGTATCAATCCAATGAACATTACCTTTACTAATACGGGAAAACAGTTGTCTGCTGCTCAATGGGCCGTTGGCTATTCTTGGGGGGGCAGGGAGTGGAGTGGTGATGATGACGATGGTAACATCTTCTCTATTCGCCTCTCCTTACAGTCCCTGCACTCTCCCCCTGTTGGTCCTAATACAGATATCCAATCTGCTTTTCTCCAACCTGCTCAACCCTCCAATCCTGATCCCTTAATAGCCCTTGTTAATGCTTCTTCTCTCCTTTTGAAAACCACCTTGAATAATTCTGCCCAAGCTGACACATGTTGGCTTTGTTTATCTGCGAACCCCCCTTTTTATGAAGCTGTTGGTTCCATCGAACCCATCTCCAACTCCACAAATGATGCCATGTGCAGATGGAACACCACCTCCATCACTATTACTTCAATTACTGGCCACGGTTGTTGTCTAGGAAATATTCCTAGCAATTACTCCCATTATTGCGCCAATGCCACTACAGGTAAATATGCTTGCCAGCTGTGGCTCACCAAGGAAAGGTCTGGTACTGTTGCCACCGCAGGCTACAATCAGGTTTTTACATTAAATCCCACAGGTAATATCTCCCCTAGTCTACAAGGACAATTTTTTGCTCCTGGCAGCAATTCTATATGGGCTTGTTCCACTGGCGCCACCGCATGCGTCAGTGGTAGCATCCTTATTAATCAGAAGGCCTTTTGTATCCAGGTTCGACTTGTACCAAAAATAACATATTATTCTCCACAGGACTTTATCTCTTTAATGGAACCTCCTGAATATCATCTCCGCGCTAAACGTGAAGTTGTTACCGCTTTAACCTTGTCTGTGTTAATGGGATTGGGGGTTGCAGGTGTCGCTACTGGAGCGACTGCTTTAATCGTCAATAACCAACAAATTTCTCGCCTTAGCATGGAGATCGATGCAGATCTCTCTCGCATTGAAACCTCCATTACTGCTTTACAAACGTCTCTTTCATCCCTTGCTGAAGTTGTTTTACAAAATAGACGTGCTTTAGATTTGCTATTTCTTAAGGAAGGAGGGCTGTGTGTAGCCCTCAAAGAGGAATGTTGTTTTTATTCTGATAAATCTGGAATTGTTCGAGATTCAATGTATGAACTACGCAAAAGATTGAAAGATAGGGAACAGGAACGTGCGTCCCAACATTCATGGTATCAAAGTATGTTTAATTTTTCACCATGGATCACAACCTTGTTTTCGGTTATAGCTGGTCCCTGCATCATTTTGTTATTACTTTGTATGATTGGTCCCTGTGTATTCACTCGTGTCTTGCAAATTTTGAAAGATCGGTTAAACGGTCTCGATTCCAACATTTCAAAAATTAATGTCATGTTAGCATCCAGTACATGGTATGAGGAAATCAAGGTTACTGAAACAACACCTGAAAAAATGCCCTTACTGACTCTATCAGACCCTGAATCGTTCGATACTGAGCACGACTCTGTCACATACTATACAGCCAAAGGGGACCCTCGGATACTTGTGGACTTGCAATCACTCGCCTCGGAGGAGGTAGGTGGCAGCAAGGAATAGGTTAGAGGCTTGCCCTTACAAAACAAAAACAGAGGAGATGTTGCAATATTCCACACAATGTATCAGTACTTATCGCAAAGTACTTTCTCAAACAAAGGTCAGCCTACGTGACCAACAGCTATGTCACGTATACCTAAGGTGATTTCCTTGTTTCTTGAAGGGCACAAAAAGACCATATATGGTAGTAAGGAAATGCTTCTTTGTTTCTGATATGTAACCACTCCCATGCTTGCTGTGCGCTAATAAAAGTAGGTGCGTAAGATCTCAAGGGGCCTTTTCGCTCCTGTTCTTACACACCTTACCAAAGGAAGATGTCCGTGTCTTATGCTGCGCGCGAGGTCCGATAGTCAGTCCGATTATCGTACATCACCGGTTCCACAATTCACCCTGTAAAGGGCCAAACCGTATCAAAGTATACTATGTCGTAGCACTTTGCTGATCTATTAATTTGGTCACTTTGTAGAAGAATGAAATAAGATTTGTTTGGCATAATCTGTTTTGGTGAACCCATGTTGACTACTGGCTTTAACCTTGTTTGCTTCTAGGTGTTCGCAGATTTGTTGCTTGATTATCTTTTCAAAGATCCTTCCAAGTATTGATGTGGGGCTGATTGATCTGTAATTTCCTGGATTTGGGTTGTATGCAAAAGATTGATCACTCAATGCTGTTAAGATTGGAAACTTCTATTTCTCCTTAGTTCTAGGTTACTTCTCTCTTTGGTTAGTTTCCATCCATTGTTTCTTGTCTTGCCTTTTTGTGCTTTGGAAAATAGTTTGAACCTCTCATATTTGTAGGAGCCCCTCAAACATGTTTTGAAAATCACTATAATGTCAATCTCTTTTTCCATGACTTTTTTTAGTTTGCTAAAAGTTTAAAATTTCTAAAAATTAAATATTTTTCCTGTTGTGAAGTGTCAGTTTACAATAGTTTACAAAAGTTCTTGGCCCTTTATTCTCTGCCTTGAAAAATTAAATATTTTGAAGTGCCTGTCTCTTATGGCAGTGGTTTGCTCTCCAAGTATGTTTCAATTTTGTTTCTAAACGTTTTGTTACCAGGCTAGGCAACATCATCATCATCATAGTCTGGTAACGAAACGTTCAAACTAAATTGAAACAAGCTTGGAGAACAAACTACTGCCAAAATCTAAAACCCGAGCTATAAGTATTTTCTATTATTTCAATGTCTCTTTTTTTCCATGGTTTTTTTATTTTTTTCTCTTAGATTGTGAAGAATTTAAAATTTTCTAAAGAATTAAAATAAAGTGGGTTTTTAAAATTCTTTTTCATTGAAATTTTTTTTAAAAAGTTTAAAAACATGAAAAAAATGAAAAAAGTTTAAAAAATAAAAAAGACATTTAAAAAATTGAAAAAAAAGAATTTTTAAAAAATCCAGAGATTTTAAAAAATTTCAAAAGTTCTTGGCCCCTTATTAAGTGATATGCACTTTTTTTTCCTGGAAATCTCTGGCTGTTTTCTAGGAGATGCTTTGCTCTTAACCCTCTGCTCCCTGCCTTGAAAGTTTATCCCTTTCATCCCTGTCCAAAAGTGTTTTGTACTTAGCGTTTTCCTCCCTGCCTCTTTGCCTTTTGGTTGCCTAGGTACTTCTGGGATTTTCAGGTACAATATGCTGATCTG
>NW_015386952.1:651078-666191 GCF_001527695.2 Protobothrops mucrosquamatus
TCTCCTTTTGGTCCCTTCTGTGGCTGATGTTGATGTTACCCTCTTAATATAGTCTGTAATCCACAGATGTATTAAAAAATGACAGATGAATAAAATTTGAAAATAAAAACAAAATCTTAGCTGAAAAGAGGAAATATCTCAGCTGAGAGTAATTTATGAAATGTCAGCTTGTTAGCGTAAAAAAGTTTATACATACATACATATATATATATATATATATATATATATATATATATATATATATATATATATATATATATATATATATATATATATATATATATATATATATATATATATATATATATATATGCTAAATTTTTGGACTGCTAACAAAGAGTTAAAGGGAGACTGGTATAACTATTTTGAGCTAATTAGCTCTCATCAGCCAGCCATACCCTTCTGAGATTCAAACCTGGGCTGCTTGCACATTAGACAGCTATGTTGACCTCTAGGCCACAGGCTCTTTCTCACTTTGTCAGCTGTATCAGGGAGGGAAGAGACAGGGGGGGGGAGATTTCTTCTTCCCATATTTGGGCCAACAGGGTGCATCAAAAAAAAACAACACTCAAGACATACATACATACATACATACATACATACATACATACATACATACATACATACATACACACAAAGATAGTAGTCTTCATAATAGTGAAGAGGTTCATAGCTATAGAAATATTGTAAAAAAAGATTGTAGTCTCTGACAATTTGTACTCCATAAAAGAAAGAGTGATAATTGTAGCTCAAGGCAATAAAGGTTTACCATCCAGGTCATAAAAGTTTACAATCCTCCCAGTGATAGTTGTAAACAGCAGTGTACTGTATAAATGATCACTCAGTTTTCTCAGGATCATTCAATATATATAAAATTCATATTCAGATAATTCATGATTATTTAGTTATTAAAGACTGTAATCCTCTTAAATCTGTATAAATATGCAGAGTTAAAAAAATACCCTTGCAAACAGATCTGCCCCTAATTTATTAGGGGAGGGAGGGAGGGAGGGAGGGAGGGAGGGAGGGAGAGAGAGAGAGAGAGAGAGAGAGAGAGAGAGAGAGAGAGAGAGAGAGAGAGAGAGAGAGAGAGAGAGAGAACCCTCCTGCAAACAGATCTGTACCTAATTCATTTTGCAATTATGTCTGTGTAAATATGCACTGTTAATGGCAAAAAGAACAATACAGTCAATATTGAAAGAAAAACAGTACAGTCCATATTGAGAAAATTATCTCAATGCCAAGATGCTATGGTATGCTTTGTCCCTTCACTTCAGCATAACATTTCAGCATAACAGGAACCTTGAGACAGCCTATGCTACTCAGCAGAACTCACCAGAATAAACTTTTCATCCAATTAAATATTTGATTTCCAAGTTTTCTCTTCTTTCTAAATCCAATCATTTCCTCCGTTCAGTTTTTTTCCCTGTGGGTGCAATTCTGTGAATGTTTAAGGGTGTTTTTTTTTAGGCTTTTAAGAGAGCCTCACTTCTGCATGCCTGCCATTCATTCCTGTTTGTGGTTCATCAAATGAGGAGGAGGAGGAGGGTTAACATCGGTGCCTTGGAAAACTCCGATGTGCAAGAAGACTCCGATGTGCCAGATGCAGACCGGGGCCATCTGCTGACGCTCAGGCAGAGAGGCAGCTGTTTTCGGGGCCTGAGCTGAGTGAGGAGAAGGAACAGATGGGGTCCATCCCAGATGCCCCTATGCTTGAAGAGGAGAGCAACGGAGGGTTATGGGCCGGCTCTTAAGGAAAAGAAGGAGACGTTAGCCAGCCCCTCCCTGGATGGAACATACATAGGAGGAGTGTGAGAGTGGCTGGTTGTCATAGACAACCGTTCATGTTACTTCAATCTGTTGGATTTCTTTGCCAAGACCCAGATTTGCTCGGACTATTTGTTTGTGTTTGAAGTGCTAGTTGAGTCTCCCTGCTGGGAACTAATAGACATTGAAATTGCCTCAACTGGTGTGAGCTGGGATTGCTACTGCTTGTTTCAACATTTAAAGACTTGTTAACTGGAGTTCTCCCATGAACATAGTTTGTTCCTGCCTTATTAATAAAAGGGGTTTCGAGTCACGAGTAAGCAGTGGATCATTACTTGCGAAGGCTGGGTCAGAACAATTCCATTCCATTTGATCTCTGCCATCTTTGGTTGTAAACTGTGGTAAGAAATGGCAGAGTAGACTTGGCTGGTTCTAGGAAGAATTGCCTTTGGGCTTGCATTGCCATATCCTGAGATATCATATGCTCTGGGCTATAGAGAAAAGTTGGACTCCTTTTCCCATTAATTGCTCCTCTCTAATTCATACAGAAACCATTTGGGTTACCTGGAGGTTTTTTCCCCTTTTCTTGTCATAGGATAGGTGTAACAAGTAATAAGGAGCTGCCATGAGATTTGTTTCTTCCCTGTGTTAAACTTCTTTATTGGTATCTCTTGCCCTAAGGTCTTTATTTTATAGAAAATATTGGTTTTACCCATTATTAATACAGTCTATTCCAGGGCTTTTCAACCTTTTCACCCGTTGTACCACTTTTAGGATATGGCAACATCCGAGTACCACCAGTCGCCTAGCAAGGTGTCAAAAACTTGATGACCAAAAAAAAAAAAAAGGAAAAAAGTGATAAAGTACAGGTAGTCCTTGACTTACAACAGTTCGCTTAGTGACTGTTCGAAGTTACAATGGCACTGATAAAAGTGCCCCCCAAGCCACAGCCGAGCAAGACACCTGCCTGCCCACTTGGTGGTGCTCTTCCTCCTCTCCGAGGTTTTCATTGTTGTGAGCATTTCTGTTGAGGATTGGCAGCGGGGGTGGGATGGGGGGGGTGTTTGGTTTTTATTTCCCCCGTCTGCTGGGTGGCTGCAGCAGGTTTTGGTCACTTCACATGACCCTGGGACACCGTGACCCTCATAAATATGAATCAGTTGCCAAGCATCTGAATGTAAATCACAAGACCCTGGAGATGCTGCAACATTCCAGCTGATTGGCGCTTCTTCTGGGCTCAGCAGAAGACCAGAATCAGCGCCGAGCTCCAGCTTGAGCCTGGCACTGATCCTGGCACTTCCACTGAGCCCTGACAGCCCTGCAGCTCCAGCCGTTTCTCGCTCAGGCTTGTGTGGTGCTGCCACCGGTTCAGCTCATTCCCCTCCCCCGCTACCACTTTTCTAGGATGGTTGCGTACCACCTGCCAGGTGCCAATGTACCACAGGTGGTACCCATGCCACTGGTTGAAAAGTCCTGGTCTATTCAATGCAGTTCAGACTGGGGAGATGGATCATCCCTGCTGTGGAGAAGCCATAATAAAATTCAGTCCCTTCCTACAGAGTCTGGCAGGAGAACATCTCTAAGTTGCTCTCTCTAGCAATAAGGCTGGAATTCATGTGGGTTGGGATTTTTTTGGCCATATTGGTAATTGCAATGCATTTTTTTTTAAAAAAAATGTGTACAGTATATTAATTATGGTTTTCCCAGTTGCAATGTATAACTGTGAAAGTTGGACCATAAGAAAGGCTGAGCGCCAAAGAATTGAGGCCTTTGAACTATGGTTCTGGAGAAGACTCCTGCGAGTCCCTTGGACTGCAAGGCATTCAAACCAGTCAGTCCTAGAAGAGATCAACCCCGACTGCTCTTTAGAAGGCCAGATCCTGAAATTGAAACTCAAATACTTTGGCCACCTAATAAGAAGGAAGGACTCACTGGAGAAGAGCCTAATGCTGGGAAAGATTGAGGGCAAGAGAAGAAGGGGACGACAGAGAATGAGGTGGCTGGATGGAGTCACTGAAGCAGGAGTGAGCTTAAATGGACTCCAGAAGATGGTAGAGGACAGGAAGACCTGGAGGAACATTGTCCATGGGGTTGCGATGGGTCGGACACGACTTTGCAACTAACAACAACAACAACAATATTAATTATACAGGGAGTTTATATGTTCTCCAATCCAGCAGAAATCTGAGAAGGTTACAGTCCTTATAGTAGAAGAGTTAAAATATAAAATGGTATAATATAATGAAAAATAACATTACCAAATAATAACAAAATTTACTTTAGAAAGAGATTAAATCCACCCAAAAAAAGCATCAAAGCACTATCCAGAGTGGAATTCTACTAGATTCTGTCTTAGAGCTGTCTTTAAAAAAACATATTTTAACAGGTCTCCTAAAACAGGGGACTGGTTTAATCTAATTGTTAAAGAACATGGCCAGTGATGATGCAAAATAAATTGGATTTTCTTTGTTTGTTAGAGTAAGTCAAAGAGTCCTTTCATGTTTTCTGGCAAATAGGAATTAGAAATGTAGGGGGCTTAAAAAGTTAAAAATATCAGAACAGACCATCAGAGTTTTAAGCATTTACTCTGTTTATTTCAGAGCAGTTGGTAACCTAAATTAAAAGAGGCAATCAGGTGAAACTAATATGAATAGATTAGTACAGCTGCTTTGTAGTAACAGTCAAAAGAGTATTCTGCTACTCTCTTGGCATTTTGGCCATTTAGCATTAATTTAATTCACTAGATAATAGAATCTCAATCACAATACGCAATTTTTTCTAAAAAATCTCTAGACTTCATTTTCATTGTGTTTTGTACAATTTCTTTTAAGTAATTTCCATTAATATTTTAATATTACACCTGAAATATTTTCATTGTGAAATAAAGATTACCAGATTATAAACTGGAAGCTTGCTTTTTATCCTCAAATATTCAGAAAGTGAAGAGCCATAAGGTCTCTCTCTGTCTCCTCTCCCTCTTTTCCTCTTCCTCTCCCTCACTCTTCCTGTTTATGCAGCTGTTCTTCCCTAAATTTTTATACTCCCCCAATGGTATATGTTCACAGCAGCACACAAAACAGTGGTATAAAAAGAGGATGGGCAGATTATTAAGAGAAATTGTTTTGGTTCTTACTTGTGTTTGTAGATTTAAAAGTAAAAGAGTAAATTTCCAAGTCCAAATCCAAACAGGGAAGTTTTTATATCTTAGATGAGGATTTAAGGAAAGATCTGGAAAAATAATCATAAATTTTTATCCGATGCTTTATCAGGAGATTTCTGGTACAACATATACTCAGTGCATTTGATACAGTTTTTTTTTTTGCTTCGTGGGTTATTTCTAATCCAGAGAATGCTGAGACAAGTCATTTCTGTTTGCTATGTGTAACTCAGCTCTCTTAGATGAGCATGTACAAAATGCTGATTGCATATTGTGAAAAGTTTTGAAGTATTAATTTTTTTAAAATTGCTATACTTCATCACTGTTCATAAAATAAATGACTGTCAGAACGTGCTGTAAGATGTTTACAGCTGTCAGTCTATTATTCATGAATTTCAGAAATGGAATTTAAACATTCTCAAAGTTGACTTATTTAAATCATAGTAGTGAAATAAATCATAGTGTTGAAGGAAAAGTCTTCATCATGGTTCAGTCCAAGCCAGGAATAAACAACATGGTGACTGCTTTAGAAAGAAGGTTGCAGTTTATTGAAGAGGAGAGCCAGACAGAAAGATGGCTCTGGAAGAAAAGAGAGAGAGAGAGCACATGTAGGGAGTAGGTTTTTATACCCTCTGGGGCTCTTGAGGTTGTTTCCTGTTCCTGTTTAAGGCTTTGTATTTCCTGTGCCATATATTTTGACCTGAGTCTGAGTGTGCCCCTTTGGCATCTGTGGGTTAATCCTATTATGCCCTGTCTTAGAGTTTGGGTGGGGTATGTAGATTTTAGGTGTCTTTGTCTTCTTAATCTTCTAGCTTCAACCTTCCTGAATGGTTTACATCTGCATTTCTACAGAGCTGGTTTCTGCTTGGGGGAGGGAGACTTGGGGCTATTAAGAAAAACTGGGCATGCTTTTCTGCCTCTTTAAGATCCTTTGAGGAAATACATTTTTTTGCTCTTTCAATATTTCCTTCTCTGGGGGGCTGACTTCCCACAATAGCATGAGCTTGATTTGTAAGATGATCAGATGACATGCACTGAGGATTCTGAGCATCATAATAACCTGGCTAGTTACTTAACCCGGTCCAAAAACTGGTTTTTATTATCTCATCTAAAATTTCTCAGCTAGAAAGGGAAAAGCTTGAGACTTCTGAGACCACATTGTACTTTCTCAAGAGAATAAATTTTAGTCAACAATGCTACGGTAGCAGTTCATTGTATTCAGTAAGTCTTTGCAGTGAAGATTGAACGGATTGAACAATGTTTTTCTCAGCTAAATCAAAAAGATCCTCTAGGAATGGATTTCCTGTGATTTCTACAATCTTGTAAATGTTGCATGCTTTTTATCAGAATACTTAAAAATTATCACGTGAAATACAATGTATGATAAAATTAAGGGGAAATTGCACCAAATTGAAGAATATCTGAATCCATCATCACAAAAGTACTTGCTCAAACATTACAGTCTGGATCTGTTTCTCAAACTGTATTATCCAACATAAAATTGCAGTGCTGGCTGTGAATCATGGGAAATATAAATCAATGATTCGGAAGAAGATCTTATTAGAGAAGGCCTATACGGTATTTGAAAGAGTTTACAGAAAATCTATCTCCATATTTAGACTAATTAAATGTGGGGTTTTTTCCTTATGAGTCTGATCGTATGGGAATATAGAAGAGTTTATGTTTCTGGCAACAGGACTTCATTATATTGATTCTCACAATCTTTATTAATGGAATAAACAATCAGTTCCTATTTCTGGTGTGTGTGGATATTCACGTAGTATAATGCACATAATTTAGTAAAGAGAGGCATCATTTTGTTCAAAAGCTCAGCCTGGTCATCTCCTACAATGGCTGCTAGAGTGGTGAAGCTGGTGAGCTTTGTCCCTCCTTTCAGCTTTTCTGCTGCTAGCTTAATGAAGTCCAAGACTGCTCCTCCTTTACCATCAGTTGGCTGTTGAGCTGACAGCTACTCTACTTCCTCAGATACAAAGTCCTGCTTTCTACTCTCCCACACAATACAAATCTTCCTCCAAGCACACTTACCCACTCAAACTCTGATACTCTCAGCATTCTTCTTCAGACTGCCTTGAAGTCTCAGGAGAAAACAAAAGGAAGGAAAAACTCATGCTGACCACTGCCAGGTTTTTCTTCTAAAAGGAGGCATCAGTTGCAAGTTTTTTTAAAAAAAAAATCACAAGAGGCCATTTTCAGAAGAAATTCTGCACAATTTCTGCAGAATTTTTGTGAATTCTACACAAGGGTGCCTTTTATGCCAGCAACAGTCTTGGACATCATGATGGTGGAGGTCAATATAGAGCAGCGGCCCCCAACATTTTTAGCTTCATGAACCAGCAGGAGCAGCAGCAGCAGCAGAGTGAAGGGGATGGTTTCACACACAAACCAGATCCCGTGCATGTGCAAATGAAGCTTCGCATGGTTGCCTGCCACTTATACAGCCCAGTTCCCAATGGGCCATGAACTGGTCCTGGTCCACAACCTGGGGGTCGAGGATTCTGATATAGAGCAATGGCTAAATATCTGAGCTGTATTTTTATCTTCAACATTACCTTAGCTACATGCTCACTAGGTGGCTAAGCTAATCCACTAATCTTCATCTCCAGCCTCCCCTTATCTGAAAATACAGATATAATAATGCTAATATTACAGCTTTACAGCTTTATTACAGCTGTGTATATTCCTCCCTGTGCAAATAGATACGAGGCCCTGAATGTTCTTTATTGTACCATCAATGACTTACAAACTATTTACTTAGAGGATGCTTTTATTGTAGTGGGGGATTTTAATCAGGTTGATTTGAAAGCAACTCTCCCCCATTTCCATTAATATGTGGACTTTACACTGGATCTTGCTTATTCTAACATAAGAATGCATTCAAAACTATTCCCTGCTCTCACCTTGGCTCTTCTGACCATATGTCTATGCTGTTTATCCCAGCAGATAAGCCTCTATTCCTTAGAGAGAAACCAACTATGAGGCAGGTGAGGATTTGGGTGAAGGGAGTTATAGAAGCATTACAGGATTGCTTTGAGTGCATGGATTGGGGCATGTTCTAAAAAGGTGCAACAGATAATCAACGTATTAATGTAGAAGAGTGTGCCACCACTGTGTCTGCATATATTCAGAAGTGCACTGAGGATGTCTGTGTCCTTAAAAGCATTGTTATATGGGCTAATGAAAAACATGGATGACACATGAGGTTTGCAAGATGTTGAAAACACGTAATGTGGTTTTTAAATTTGGTGAAATGCTGATGCTTGGAACAGCTAGAGCCAACTTGAAAAGTGCCATTAAAACAAAAAAGCAAGCCCATTGTCAGAAAGTTTGGAACTTTTTTCAGGATCCTATGATCACCAGACATATGTGGCAAGGATTCAGGCCATTACAAACTATAAAGTGGCTCCATTGTGTTGTAAGGGCGACATGGATTTTTTTAAATGAACTGAATACATTTTTTTTGAAGATTTGAGGCACCAAATAGTACTCCTGTGGCGAAAGCTATACCCCATCCAGATAAGCCAGTGCTGTCTGGAGGATATTGTGGAAAGTTAACATTTGGAAAGAGGCAGGCCCAGATAATATCCCTGGGCGTGTTCTTAGGGAGTGTGCAGATGAGTTGGCTTGTGTTCTTACAGATATTTTCAATCTTTCATTGCAACGGGCAGTGGTCCCATTGTGTTTTAAAACTGCCATTACTTCGTCAGTGCCAAAAAAAGTCTTCAATCACAGGTTTTAATGATTATCATCCAGTTGCACTTACGCCCATCATTATGAAATGTTTTGAAAGGCTAATAAAGGACTTTATTGTATCCCGGCTCCCTTCAGTAATTGACTCACTTCAGTTTGCTTACCGTCCAAATCGCTCCACAGAGGATGTTATTTCCTCTGTTCTCCATCTGAGCTTGGTGCACTTAGAGGGAAGAAATACTCATGTGTGAATGCTGTTTGACGAT
Organism: Protobothrops mucrosquamatus; assembly: GCF_001527695.2. Taxonomy (NCBI): domain Eukaryota; kingdom Metazoa; phylum Chordata; class Lepidosauria; order Squamata; family Viperidae; genus Protobothrops; species Protobothrops mucrosquamatus. The sequence goes on from NW_015386952.1 coordinate 659,977, forward strand.
TTTAGTTTGGCATTTAATACAATCATTCCTCAGCATTTGGTAGACAAATTGGGCCTTTTAGGCTTTAATACTCCTTTGTGCAACTGGATTCTTGATTTTCTCACTGATAGGCCCCAGTATGTGAAAGTTAGAACTAATATGTTTAAGACCACTTTCTTGAGCATAGGTTCTCCTCAGGGCTATGTCCTAAGTCCACTGTTGTTCACTCTGTTGACCCATGACTGTTGTGCAAGGTTTGCTATCAACCATATTGTAAAGTATGTGGATGATATAGAAGTACAGGTAGTCCTCAACATAAAACCACAAGTGAAGCCAAAATGTCTGTTCCTAAGTGAGATATTTTTAAATAAATTTTGTCCCATTTTGCAACCTTTCTTGCCACAGTTGTTAAGTGAATCACTGCAGTTGTTAAGTTAGTAACACAGTTGTTAAATGAATCTGGCTTCCCCATTGACTTTGCTTGTCAGAAGGTTGCAAAAAGGGATCCCATGAACCTCCCAAACACTGCAAGTTGATCACATGTCCCTGGGATACTGCAACCATCATAAATATGAATCAGTTGCCAAGCATCTGAATTTTGATCACATGACCATGGAGATGCTGCAGTGGTCATAAGTGGAAAAAATAATCATAAGTCACTTTTTCAGGGCCATTATAACTTTGAATGGTCACTAAATGAACTGTTATAATTCGATGACTACCTGTACTGGGCCTTATTCAGGATGACAGTGAGAGTGCTTACACGGAGGAGGTTGAGGGTTTGATGGACTGCTGGAATAAGAACAGCTTGGTTTTAAATGTAGGAAAAACAAAAGATCATTGTTGATTTCAGAAAAGGCAGGCATAGCCACACACCTCTGTATTAATGATTCAACTATAGAAGTGGTTAGTAGTATTGAATTTCTGGGTGTGCACCTAATGACTAGGTTAGCTTGGTCACTCAACAGTGAGACATTGATGAAGCGAGCATAGCAGCACCTGCATTTTCTGCATCATATGAGAAAAGCACATCTTCCTTCCTCGGTCCTTACCACTTTCTACAGAGGGACGATTGAAAGCATCTGTCATATTGTATTACTGTTTGGTTTGGAGGTATTACTGTTTCAGACAGGAAGGCTGTGCATAGAGTGGTGAGGACAGCAGAAAAGATTATTGGAAGTTCACTTCCTTCTATTCAGGACATGGCATATAAGCTCTGCTTGACCAGGGTCTGTTGTATTGTCAGGGACGCTACACATCCTCTCCATGACTGGTTTTCTTTGTTACCTTCTGGGAGGAGGCTTTGTGGTATCCAAAGCAGAACAACTAGATTCTGTAATAGCTTTGTACCATATACTATAACCTTGTTAACTCTTTTTTCTGCTATGTGTTCAAAATAGACTGTGATTAATATATATATGTGTATGTGTGTGTATGTGTGTGTGTATGTGTGTGTGTATATGTGTGTGTATGTATATGTACAGCACATGTTTTTGTATGTTGTATATATGTATGTGTATATAAATATGGATATATAGAGATAGAGATATATAGATATAGATGTAGATATAGATGCAGTAGATGTAGATGTGGCTGTAGATATAGATATAGATGTAGATAGATATAGATATTTTTTTTGAGAGCAGGCATCAGAATTTCATTATAATGTGGCCCAATGGGTAGACAGAAAAAATGACAATAAACGTTATCTTATCTTATTATTGACCTTGGATGGATATTGGCAAAGGCTATGTGCAAAATGCATTGATCGCTTAAAGATGCTACAATAAGTAGCTACTTAATTTAGATCAGTAATCATAATGCACCTCTTCATCCTGAATCAGCTGACACAAAATGTGCTGTGTAAGGTAGTTAGAATTCTGAAAAGCAGAGTAAAACCTGTAAATGAAGGTGAACTAGAGTTAATCTGCACAGATATATTTTGCCAGTTTTCTCAAATGAAGCAAAACATGAATTTTGTTCTTGTGAAAAGAGAGTTTAAAAAACATACAATTGGAATGGCTTGGATACCACATGTATTTTGTTGATTATAATGATGCAGCTACTTTCTGAACTCTATGCTTAAATTCAGACCATAATATGAGAATAATAAACAAACATTAAATAAAATAAGAAAGCAGCAGGAATAAAATCAATTTGAGCAAAAATATTAGCACGCAGTTGGTGGTAACAGTGTTTCAAAGAAAGAGTCAGTATTAAAAAATGTATAAAACCAATTAAATGCTCAATTATCATAGGCAGATAATGAAAAGGAAAGAACATGGTTTTCAACTTTTCTTTCTTTTTCACTTTTTAAAGCCCCTAGTTGGATTGTGACATATTTCTTTTATATAGATTTTTGGATATTGTTCTTCAGTAATAAACATGCACTAACTGAGAACAAATTGTCCCTCTCAACTTCTTTCACATACAGTAGTTGACCTGCCAGACTTTGTAAAATGAGTTTAACAGGCCCCAGGCAAAGAACGATACTAGCAATCAGGTCAGGGGAAAACCCTACACAATTGCTCTTGTGCAGAGAGAGTTTGTAATCTACTAAGCAGAGGAAACATAACATAGTTCCAGTTCAGCAATGTTCCTGCATGGCTCCATACCTACCCTTTCTTTATTCTCAGCTAGGGTTGCTGTTAGATAATGTAGACTTTAATACCTGCTTAGCCCCCAACTCCCATTCCCAATGATCTTAAGGATTCTATGGAGGGAGAACTATTTGGAGACTAATATGTATTTCTTAATTTCTTTTTTTTAATGGGAAGCTGTGCTTGCTATATTGTCAAAATGTCTTCTCTGAAATGCTACTTTATGATACTTTCATCTCCAGATGTTTAGAGTTTCAAGTCAACCTAGGTATATATTGACATCATAACCAAGGAAAATATGTTTCCAAGTGAAATTAGTCTTGTGCATTTCCCCCTCATGTAGGAAGAAAATTGAATATATTCTAATTTTTAAGATAGCCTGTTCAGTTGGTTATTCTTATCATACATTTTCTAGCTACAGAGATTATATGTACAGAAACAGATGTGTATAGGCTTTGATTGGTAATATACATTGCACAAAACCAAGGCATCCTTGAAATTATCTGTTTTGTGAAACCTATTTCTCCAAATTACTGCCCCTACTTTGTCCTGCTTTGTTTATTTAGCCAGCTAACTAGGAACTAACAAATTTTAGGAATTTGTTAAAATGTTGATAGTATGAAGCTGTTGTTCATCTCTAAAACCATTAAGCCCTGTTAGTGTATTTTCAGTCTTCAACACATAACAGCATTATCTGACCCTGGCTGATCTTGAAAAATCCGAAGACTGAACTCAGTAAACACTTAAATAGAGCACTTAGATTGAGAAGTTAAAAGAAAAAGAAAAGATAGCATTTAGAAAGAAAAAAAAGATGAGGACAATAATTTCCATAGTTGTCAAAAAAGTGATGTAGGTATATTCATATAGTCACCAGGCGATGAGTTTGCTTAGAGAAAATCTTTATCTATTGTATTTTAAACCAAACACTGATTGTAGTCTGGTTCTGATATAACCCTAAACTATGATTTGCATAGTGTAAAGGAGCCTTTTTGAGATTTCAGTAGGGCATGGCTTCAGCAAGAAGTCATTTCTTGGCTACTATCAATTGAAACTTAATAAACTTGAAACCATCTAGAAACAGAAACCAGGCTTGTTAATTTTGGTTTGCTTTACATTTCATTCTTTTCAGATATACCATCAAATGGCTTAATTTAAAACTGGAATAGTTCCCTCTATTGACTGTTGTAGAGAAGGAAAAGGGGATGTTTGAGTCTAAGGCTTCCTGCAAGTAATATTAAACCATGTAACATTAAACCATGTCTTATCATTAAATTAAGGTGACCAACCGTCCTCCTTTAGGGAGGACAGTCCTCCTTTTGTAAGTTCTGTCCTCCCTCAAAAAGTGTCCTCCTACATGTCCTCCTTTTTGATATTTGAAGACTAATCTGCAGGGCTTTTTTTCCTCATAGAACGCTCAGAATGGCGTTCTGGCACCTTTTTTTGATGGTTTTTTTTCAACTTTTCCATGAGCTGTGCTATTCCCCCTATTGGCTTTCGAAAGCCAATAGGAATTGCTGCTGAGCGCGCCAAAACACCCGGCTGGCAAACTTTGCACATGCAAAGTTGTCTGCAGCGAAGGCGAATTGGCAGGAACTTTGCACCCCACCCTGCTACCCAACTACACCATCTCCTAGTTAGTTCTGAAGATACCTGGAGGAGACTGGAGCGGTAAGTTTCCCTTGATCTTCAGCTTTGCTAGGGCAATAATGGCTGCGGGTGCAAGAGGCAGGGGCGAGGGGGTGCTGCGGGCAGGGATGTGAGGGGCGGCAGTGGCCGGCTGCCCCCTGTGCTGTGGGAGCCGCGGGACCCTCTCTACACGGAGCTGCGCTTTGGGAGCCGCGGGGCCCACTCTACACGGCGGGGCAGCAGTGCTGGCGGGGCGGCTGCGGGCGGGGGTGTGGCGGGCAGTTGACCTTCCATTCGCCAGGCCAGCTTTTACGATATTTTTTCAATTTATTTGTGTCCTCGTTTTCATTGTAAAAAAGTTGGTCACCTTAATTAAATGCAAATCGGCTCATTGCTTGGATCTTTGAAGCACTGCAGAAAAATGATCCCATGTCTAACATGTGAAAGAGAGAAGCTGATATGACAAAAACAGAAATGGATTTATGATTCTGTGTTATTGCCTACCAGTTATCTAGTTTATTTGATAATGCTTATCCCACCAAGGTAGGCAAAACCAGGGAACAGATTCCGTAACAATGCTAGAATTGTACTTTATAGATATAAAGTGACGGACTCTTAAAGTCTGTTGGGTTTTTCCCTTTCTTTCCTTTCTCATATATTCCGTTATATATTCAAGATGGACAGTATTTAACATTTAATATTTATTTGCTATGTATATGTAGGGGTGTGGGTCTATACATATGTTGTACATAGTATGTTTTAGGTGTGTGTCATGTATGTGTTTCACTTTGAGAGCGGGCAACTAAATTTCATTTTTGATGTGTGCCGTGGTGCCCACAGTAAAAAAAATGACAATAAAGGTTATCTTATCTTATATCCCAGGGAGTTAAGGCAGAGACAGTTTGAATTTCTTTTCAATGCTTTCTTCATTTTCCAGGCTTAAAAGATGTTTTTATAATTGTTGCCACATAGTTTCTCCAAGGTCATTATTGTGGCTCTCCACAGGGCAGATAACTATAGATCAACATGGAAACTATCATCCTTCTAAAACTGGGTTCTCAAAAGAGGTTATTTTGATGATGAGCTACAATCAAGCTCTTACTGCACTTAAACAATACCCTACAATTTGCGAGACAAATTCTTCCGTTTCTGAGGAGTCAGATTTCTTGTTTCAGGCCAGCAAATTGTTTCAATCCAATAAATGTTCCGAAACTCCAAAGAGTATTAGCACATTTTAATATCCACCCAATCTAATAATTGTTCCAAATAACTCTAAACAGCATTAGCATGTTTAATCCAACCTACCCAATAGCACATTTTACTATCGTCCCAATATTTTTATGTAAGCTTGTAGTATATAAGAAATTATTGAATCTATAGCCCATGTTTTGTAGCATTACACTTTAAGGACACAGTGACCTGTTCCATAACTATCTGATTTAATACCAAGATAGTTCTGATTTATTTTATGTACAGGTACTCTTTTCAGAGCAATATGATTCCATTTCTTTGAATGTGGCAAAATTTTGTTTTCTAATTTATAAAACCTTGCATACCTTGGTTGCCTTAATGACCTACAATATATTTCTTTTGTTTTTATTTTACTTGAAAAAGCAGCTTTGTTAACTTGCTGGATTTGGGTCAATACCTGTCATAAAAGCAACTAACTACAGGAAATTATTGCAGAATAAATAAATGTAATATGCAACAGCTGGACTGGAATGGTTAACAGACTTTATAAGGAAAATCATGAATTGACATATTTCGGACTTAGCCTTATTTTCACTCATATGATATGGGAGAATAAGCATCCCTTGAATGTGGAATCTATATATTCACATGTAGCATGAATGTGAAGGGCAGCATTCTTTTACATTGCCACAATTTAAAAAGCTAGCAGTATTTTCTTAAATGTTGTACATAATTTTTTGAAAAGAGAAATGCATTCCTATTTCTCTTATGTTCAACCTTTGAAATAAACATCTTCTTGATACTATACAGGTGAAACTC
>NW_015386952.1:667049-668826 GCF_001527695.2 Protobothrops mucrosquamatus
TCTAATTTTCTGAGATTGTGGATTTGGGGTTTTCATGAGCTGTAAGCCATAATCATCACAGTTATGACACATCATGGCTTGAACTATCTTGCTTTGCATGTAATGAGTCTATCTCATATATTAGGTTCACCTTTTAAGTTGCATTGCTGAAATAAATGAACTTTTGCACGATATTCTAATTTTTCGAGTTTCACCTGTATAGCAGCATCTCCTCTCTCTCTCTCTCTCTCTCTCTCTCTCTCTCTCTCTCTCTCTCTCTCTCTCTCTCTCTCTCTCATTCACACACACGATGTATTGATGAATATACTCAAAATTTTCATCCATCTTCACTCAAGGCTGCCCTATAGTACAGAAATAAAATCGAGTACAAGAAGCATCTGGCAATGTCTGGGTAGCTGCCTTGTATCTGTAGATTCTGGTACCTCTGTAAAAAATTGTTCTTCAGATTTCCATTTTAAGTGTGAGTGCATGAAATTCTATGTGAAAATTACCCATTTTCCTTGATTAATTGAGTCTTGTTCTCTACAAAGATTCCAGCTGGGCAAGATATTAGCTATAATTAACAAGAGAGACCAGGAGAGAGAGAGAGAAAGCTAATAAAAATATGAACACAATGTCCCACATTGTGTTCAAGACTGTTTGCTGTCTTGTATTTGTAGGTTCCTTATGGATGACACTTTGAAAAAAACCTATATTATTATCTGTTCACAACAATGTGATATTACAGCTGCCAGTTCTTTAACTTGTACTGACTTTCATATGTATTGAGTTCTTTCCAAGAATCTTGGCTGCCATAATATAGTGGTGTATGCAGATCCAAGCAGTGCAGCCTTTTGTAATTGACAGGTGGAAATTTTGTCAATGCACAGATTTTTTTAAGTGCCCTCCAAGATTTTTTTAGTATGACATTCAGTGTAATGATAACCACTGGGATTACCAGGACTGGTTTATGTCATAAATTTTCAACTTCAGTTTTCAGATTTTGATACTTTGTGATCTTCTTCAAGTCTCTGTCTTCTACTTTCCCCTGGTATTGCCATGCCAATTTTCTACATTTTCTTCTTTTCAACCACATAAATCTGGTATGTTATGAACCAAGACTTTATCTGTTTGTATATGGAAATTTCACAATATTTCAACCTGTTCATTTTTTACTACTTTTTAAATTATATGTTCCCACCCATTTTTTATTACTGGCACATGATAATTTTTAGAGATGTCCCAGTGAATCATTTTGGTGACTATGTTACATCATTGTGTATAAGGTGCTGTTTCTTCTGGTTCTTTGCACAATCTGCACTTTGAATGATTTGATGATTTTTCAATTCTGCTCTTGATTGCATTAGTTTGAATAGCTTGCTCCTAAGCAACCAAAATCAAGCCTTCTCTCTCTCTCTCTCTCTCTCTCTCTCTCTCTCTCTCTCTCTCTCTCTCTCTCTCTCTCTCTCTCTCTGTGTGTGTGTGTGTGTGTGTGTGTGTGTGTGTGTGTTTTCACTCATATGGGAAAATAAGCATCCCTTGAATGTGGAATATCCCTTGAATGTGGAATATTCACATGTGAAGGGCAGCATTCTTTTACATTGCCATAATTTAAAAAGCTAGCAGTATTTTCTGAAATGTGGTACATAATTTTTTGAAAAGAGAAATGCATTCCCATTTCCCTGATGACCAACCTTTGAAATAAACATCTTCTTGATACTGTATATCAGCATTCCCTCTCTCTCTCTCTCTCTCTCTCTCTCTCTCTCTCTCTCTCTCTCTCTCTCTCTCTCTCTCT
>NW_015386952.1:670366-678408 GCF_001527695.2 Protobothrops mucrosquamatus
TGAATATGAGAAACATGCTTACAAGAATTGGGAAAAACTGTTGTTCCAAGAATGCTATAGTTTAATAGCTAAAAGTTTAAAAAGTGTTTTAAAGAAGCACATGTTTTTACATTGTATGTTAGAAATACCATATTCCTTCTTGTGCAATGCACAATCCTGAAAATATTCCCTATCCAAGCATTTTTCTTCTACTTATCTACACTTAATGAAAAATCTTTTATTTTATTTCTTATTGGTAATATTTAAGAACTGCCCATCTTCCTCATGGAGGGACTCTACATTTTAAAATGATCATAAGTCAACTATGGCCTTTTCACTTTTGCACATTGATGCAGTATATTTGATTGTTAATGATTTGATTGTTCAATTGAGAAGATTCATGGAAAGTATTTTGTTTTGTTTCTTTGTTTTCTTCTTATAGGGCTTCACTGTATATTTCTGTAAGCTGCCCATTAAACAAAATGTAAATTCTACCTTGTATTATGTAACAGAGCGATACTGGTCTTTTAAATTTTACCATATACTTCATTTTGTCCATACAGTCATTCTAGTTAGAGTGAAGGAAATTAGCATAATACCCCATCCATCTTAAATATTGAAAGGCTTAAGGGTTGGTATCAATATTAGATTTTTCTTTTCTTTTATAGATTCTTCACATTTGAACATAAAGTTCACTTTTCTTTGTACTTGTAGTCCTCTACTTACAACAGTTCTTTTAGTGACCATTCAAAGTTACAGCGACACTAAAAAAAGTGGTTTATGACCATTTTTCACACTTATAACCGTTGCAGTATCCCCATTGTCATGTGATCAAAATTCAGATCATGTGACAACGGTTGCAGTGTCCCGGGATCATGTGATCATCACCTTTTCTGACCTTATATTAGATTGTTATCCATTTCAATTGCAAATAGATTTTATCTCATAGATGAAGGCAAATGTGTTTATTCTACATCAGATATGTTCAGATTCTCAGTGTTTAACAATGTAAACCTGAAGTTAACATAGCAAGTAATTTTGGTAGGAGTCAGGCCTAACATAAGCTCTCATGTGGAAGACAATATATGCATACAAATGTGTACATATTTTTATCCTAGTTTTAATCCTCATTTAAATGTTAGCATTACAGGAATAGACAAATAATATATCCCTTTATTGAAATTGACATAAAATAGACTGAGTTATTTTAACAAATACAAACTTTGATGCCTGACTATGGTAAATAGAATAGTGAATGTTTTCAGTGTCTTTCTGTGTATAGTACTTTCCTTAAATAAATACTAGCTGCCTGGGCAACCCTTTCCACTGGCCCTACGAAAAGGATTTGTAGAATTCCTACATCAGACATCAAGATATCAGGACATCAGACTAAGTATAGTTAGGACAAAGAATGCATTTGTATAATTTATGGAATCCCTGATGTGATCAAGGCTTCAGTTATCAGAACTACCAAAGATACCTCCTGGTAAAATTTTGCTAAGTTATAGATTTTTAAAAAATAAATCATTGGAATATATACTACAACATAATGTATGGTTTGCAATCACAGTGGCCAAATTCACACAAACCAGATCAAACTGTCCTTGCAATAGCAACCCCATACATAAACCCTGGGGAATAGACACAAGCTCAATTCGATTAGGGTATACTAGATATCATACAAGTTAAATGTGGTCTAGCGGTTAAGGCACCATGCTAGAAAGTGGTAGACTGTGAGTTCAAGTCCTACCTTAGCCATGAAAACCAGCTGGGTGACTTTGGGCCAGTCACCCTCTCTCAGCCCAACCCACCTCACACGATTGTTATTGTGGAGAAAATAGGAGGAGAAAGGTGTGTTGGATATGTTTGTCGCCTTCAGCTATTTGTAAAATAATAAACATGGGATATAAATACATAAAATAAATTCAAGTATGATTAAAGAATTAGTGCATTTCAAAGTATGAGTATATATGATTGCACGTGTATGAATGTATGTGCACAGAATATGTGTAACAAATTTACTTCCTGATCCAAAGATCCTCAATAAATTTATACAATAGAGTGGTTGCAGAACAGAAGTTTGGTTCTGTTTTATTTCTAGATTCTTAAGTATAAATCTTGAAACATGACCTGCCCTGCCACTAGGGCTCAGTATGTTAATGCCAGCAAGTGTATAAAATATTTTAAATAAAAAATAAAGTTTTAGATTACATTTGGAAATAAAGCACCAGTTTACTTCCAGAATAACGAGGTTCACAAGATCATAGCTATCACCAGTACCAATTAAGAAGAATTATTAAACAAAGATCCTTGTCATAAAAAAGCAAGGTTCTAAGCAGACGTGTGAAACAGTGACAGAGCATTGTATGGCTCCCAACATAATTAGCTTGGTTGGGAGAGGGCCAGAAATTATGAGGAATCATAATATCAGTGACATGAAAATGTGAAACAAATGCACTTTTATACTCAAGCTCTTAATTAACTTTACTGATGAAATGTGTTAGAAGTCTTAATTATGCTGGATTCTTTGTGTAAAGCAAAGAACGGTCAAACCTTTTTGAATTGAGAGGTATTACAGAGGAACTGACTAAAAATACACTATACTATAGTTTTAAAAGTACAATCAAGAAGCATACTCTATTTTAATTTTCTCAGAGAAACAAACATAAAAGCTATTTGTAATAATAAAATAAAGCTATGGGTATGTGAATAGTAGGATTGGTTCATTTATTGGACGATAAAAGTTTTTTTTTTCTATTGTGAGATAAGGGAGTGAAAATAATTCACTGGAAAATTGATATTTTCTTTATGTCTTTCTAATGACCACAACTCTGCGAAATCTTGGAAACCTACTTGATACTCTTAAATTCCTCTCACAAACATCCTGTTGATTCACACATTAATGAGTTCTGTCCATTCCATTTTTTATTGTGTTAATCAACCTTTTTCTGCCTTGCCTAATGAATCTTGATCCTTTCAAGATAAGTGCCTTTCATCATTTGAGATATTTCTTTCCTTTAGTCATTCCATGGTTGTTTCTATGTTGTGATGTCTTGGCTTACATCTCATAAAAACATAAAATATTCAATAAAATAATAAGCAATCATTACTTCAGAGTACAAGTCAAGAGTGTTCTAGTGATAGTTACATTTGTAGAACTTAGATAATGAAAACAGGCCTACAATCCTTTGGGACACCCTTCTAGAACTGATCAGAAGACTTCTGAACTAGGTGAGAATTTTGTCTGCTCCTATCTAGCCTCAGGCAAATGTTGTAGACAAGCTAGACAAAGTAAGGAGACCAAATTATATTCTGAAGTAGGGTCTTATATGAGCCTATTTGGACATTTCAATATTCTGAACCTATCAGAATGGTTATACATTGCACCGTTCCTTTCATTTTCAAATCGAGAGAGACAGAGGTAAATTATGTTATTATGTCATGCTCTGGGTATCACATTTTACATGATTTCTACCCAGCTTCTCCCTCCCTCCCTCCCTCCCTCCCTCTCTCTCTCTCTCTCTCTCTCTCTCTCTCTCTCTCTCTCTCTCTCTCACACACACACACACACACACACACACACACACTCTTCCTTATTTTTACACAATGGATATTCTGTGTGGTATTTTTACTTATACTGACCACTAGAAGGTACTGTAGCATATGACCAATTTAATCCATATTAGGTATCATCAGACATAGGTAGCCAGATCTTTTTCTATGGAGTCAAATCATCTATTGGGAATTGAAGTCATGGAGTTTTGCCTTTTAAATGGCATTAGCTTTAAGAGTTATCCCAATCCTAGCACCCAGCAATATTGTAGGAAATGATATACAGTCTATTAGAATATATACATATATACATACACGCTCACACATACATACATGCCTTTTAAGTTCTTGTAAAGTAATATATGCAATAGGTAAATGTTACATTATGACATGTCCTCTTGCACACGTCTGGTGGCATTTTGATGTTCCCTATAATAGAAATTGGCCTGGCATTTGTTTTCTTCTGGGGAACAAGATGGATTTGCCCAGCTTTCTACTGATTATTTTAATCCTCTGAATATTTTTCTACCTTCTAGGGTTTATAACTTTACATTTAGTCACAATGAATCTTGTTTAATTGTTGACAGCCTTAGAAATTATTCATAGCTGATAGAAATAAAAGTAAGGGGGAGGGAAGGAGGAAAATGCCACCAAACTGTGGGGCAGCAAGTGAGAGGAGACCACCTGCCCATCTAAGTGGTCATCCAGCTGAGAGGTGGCCCAGCGGCCCAGCTGAGAGGCAGCCCAGCAACACAGCCCAGGGGCCTGGAGAGTCTGGGATGGGCATTGAGGCAGCCGGAGGCCAATTGAGCAGCAGCAGCGCAGAGCTTAGTGCAGTTGGAGGCCAGATGAGTGACGGTGGAATGGAGCTGAGAGGCAGTGGAATAGAGCTATGTGCAGCTGGAGACCAGCTGAGAGGCAGCAGAATGGAGCTGAGTGGTAGCGGACCAGTGGCTGGGAGCAGTGTGGTGAACCAGCTGAGCAGCAGCAACCCAGAGCTAAGTGGTAGCAGAGCAGATTGCCCAGAGCAGCACATCGTACCTGAAAACCCCAACAGTGGCCTGGCAACCAGAGGCCAAGAAGGCAGGGAGGAAAGGAATAAATTTTCAAGGCAGGGAGTAGAGGGCTAACAGCAAAGTATCTCCTAAAAAGCAGCCTAAGATTTTCTGCAAAAAGAAGCATTTTTTGTTGGGGAGAAAACACCCCTTCCCTTTGTTATGCTGGAGAGAGAGAGAGAGAGAGTGGGAGAGAGAGAGAGAGAGGGAGGGAGGGGAAAAAACAATTTGCAACAACTCAGCATTTATTACATCTTCCCTTGTATTGTAGCGGGGCTGACCGAAAGCTTCGTTGGAGACTGGCTGAAGAAAGGGAAGCTTGGACAGCTGCTGCTGGTTTGGGGCGTGGCGGGTGTGGATCGGGCAGAAGGAAAGAAAAGACGAAGGAGAAAGATGGTGGGAGTGGTTGTTGGTGGTGGCGAGAGACCAGGTGAAGCCGAAGAAGACTTTGGGTTTTTATGTGAGCTTTTCCTCCAGAGCAAGGGGGGGAAAGAGAGAGGGGGGGTGAGAACGTGGAGTTTTATTGCTTTCCCTTGCAAGGGGATGTCCTGAGTGGAGGGAAGAATGAGAGCAAGAAAAAGGAAAGTTTGTGTGTGTGGTGGGGTTAAACTCAAGTTTTAACTAGAAAGGAAGGGGGGAGTTGGTATAAAGAGGCCTGGAACTGCGAGAGCTGACAGAAGAGAGGGGGAGGCTTGTTGCCATTGCCTCAGAGACCTGCAGGTATCCGAACTTTGATTGTCAGCACCTGCGGACCCACGGGACGAGCCACTGCTATGGAACTTTGACTTTCCCCGTTTGTGTTTCCCGCCGCTGCCTGTAACCGGAGGAGCTTCCCTACCTCCCGTTTTCCCAGCAGCTGCTGAAAGCCATTGACTATTAATGTTACAACCGCTGTGGGGGGTTGGTCGTCCTGCTCCTTTGTTAACAACGAGGACCTGCCATCCCTTTCCTACTCCGTATGAGCTCCAGCCGAAAAAGGGACTTTCTACCAGTGCCTTGAGGGCGCGGCTGCTGAGCACAATAGAAAGAGGGGAGGGCTATGGGGGGGACCTGAGCTTTGGCAGCCTCTGACGGGGTAACGCTACAGTATCAACTGTATTTAACATTTCAATATAAACTACATATTTTTTTCTTTTTTAAAATGTCAAAGTGCATACCTTTACATAGTTTTACACTAACTACAATAGTATATTTTTTATTTTCAACTAAGATGCCATTTTTCTTTTCAGCTGAGTTTTTTTTTTTCAGATTTTATTTTTTCTTTCAGATTTTATTTTTTCTTTCATCTATTTATTCATTTGTTATATTATATATTCTATTGTTTTTTTTACAAATGTGGATTACAAACCATATCTAGAGAGCAACATCACTTGCATTTAATTCCTACTCCACATAGGAGCGACCCAAATACTAACATTGAAGAATAATGAGAATGAGAATCTCCAATCTAAGCAAGAAGACTATATACCAACTCAGCATAATAAGGAACAAATAACTACTATAAGAAATGTACCTGTACATGAACCTGTAGAGACAGACCGATGGTAACGTGTCTCTCATAGAAGAAAACAACAACCAAGAGCAATGCCCCTGGTGTATAGTTCAGCCCAGTCCAGTGCAGCTCCACTGGAGCTGAGCAATCGATTTCATAGCTTCCCCCTGGAAGAAAGTATGTAGATACTTGGAGAAGGGACATCATCAAGTTTCCTGTGATAGGGAGAAAAGCAACCCAGACTTCCCCCACCCACCCAAAAAAAGGTGAGTGTTGATGATAGGAGATTCATTTCTCAGGGGAACCGAATCAACTGACTGTAGATCGGGCAATCAGTCTAGGGTGGTATGTTGTCCCCCTGGAGCAAAAACCAAAGATGTGGCTGAGAACCTTACTAAAATAATCAAACCCACAGATTATTGTCCCTTTCGTGGTAACAAATGACAATTAACCTGAAAACAATATCAAAAGACTACAAGCAGCCTGGCAAGAAAGTTAAGGAGTTAGGAGCATGTGGTGTTTTCATCTGTATTTCCAACAAAAGATCAACATCCAATGAGGGAACAAAAGATTTTAGAAACGAACCATGTCTGCATAATCTACATGAAGGGGTTCTGGCAAGAGATGCATCTCACAAGAACTAAAAAGAATGTATTCGGAAAACAACTGGCACAGTAACGCCAGGCTTGGAATACTGCATCCAGTTTTGGTCACTACAATATAAAAAAGATGTTGAGACTCCAGAAATTGTGCAGAGAAGAGCAACAAAGATGATTAAGGGCTGGAGGCTAAAACAACATATGAAGAACAGTTGCTGGAACTGGGTATGTCTAGTCTAGTGAAAAGAGAAAGACGGGGAAACATGATAGTAGCTTTCCAGTATTTGTGTGGCTGCCACAAAGAAGATGGGGTCAACCTATTCTCCAAAGCACCTGAAGATACAATAGGACAAGAAACAATGGATGGAAACTAATCAAGGAGAGAAGCAACCTGGAATCAAGGAGAAATGTCCTGACATTGAGAACAATTAACCAGTGGAACGGCTTGCCTTCAGAAATTGTGGATACTCCATCACTGGAGGCTTTTAAAAAGAGACTGGACAGCAATTTGTCTGAAATGGTATACAGTCTCCTGCCTGAGCAGGGGGTTGGACTAGAAGACCTCCAAGGACCCTTCCAACTCTATTATTCTATTATTCTGTAAATGTTTATTAAGATAAGAATAAAGTGGTTTTCTTGTTATAAAAACCACTTATAACCACTTTTCCTACATTGCACAGCACTGGTTTTGTCTCTTCTCCCCCTGTCACTTGAAAAATATTGGGGTTTTTTTAAATATTACATTCATTATTCTTTTTCTTCCTTTTTTAATCCCTTGAGTAGCAGGTGTACAAAATAAGCAATTTATGGATTGGAGCATTTTTTTCTTCTCTTCATGTAGCATATGTGCTGTGCACAGTAGTTAGAGAAAAATGCCCTCATATTTTGCATTCCCTAGTATTCTGTGTGAAAGACCCAGATGGTGCAGTATGAAAGGTGTGAACGCTCTTCAGTTCACTAAATTCTTTTCTAAACTGCCGGATTAGATATAATGCACAAGGGAGTATTAGCATGAGCAAAAATGTATTGACTATTTATCTCCTTATTGAAAGAAAACCTCTCCCATCCACAATCATGTTTCCACCTCTTTTTACTCTATTTTTTTAAAACTGCTGCTAATATACTATTTAAAAAGGAAAGAATGTACACTCACACAAAATATGAATGAGAATAAAAGTCCAGTGATAACTTGCACCATATTGCTCAAAAAATAAGAAAACAGAGGGAATAAAATACTGCAAATATTTGCATCTAATTTGGTGATTAGAAAATAAATATTTTATTATATATATATATATATATATATATATATATATATATATATATATATATATATATATATATATATATATATATATATATATA
>NW_015386952.1:678929-680755 GCF_001527695.2 Protobothrops mucrosquamatus
ATATATATATATATATATATATATATATATATATATATATATATATATATATGTATTTATTCATATTCAGTCAATGTAAAAATAACAATCAGCACAAATCAATGCAATAATAACACTATAAATAACATCTTGATACCCTCAAAACTTTCTCAAACTAATAACATTGCATCTCCACCAAGCCATCATCAGAATGCAGAATAACAGAATTGGAAGGGACTTTGGCAGGCTTCTAGCAGGAGACCTATACCATTCCAGACAAATGGCTATCCAGTCCCTCCTTAAAAACCTCCAGTGATGGAGCACCCACAACTTTTGGAGGCAAGCCATTTTACTGAGTAATTGTTCTTGCTGTCAGGAAATCTCTCCTTATTCTAGATTGGATCTCTCATCGATAGGTTTTCATCTCTTATTTCTTGTCTGTCAGACCTGCCACAACTTAAACCTCTAACTAAAAATAATCCTTGGCTCCATTTGTTGAGAAAGACATAGTTTATTAGAGATCAAGTGTATAGCAGTAGTGCAAAGCCAGAATTGAAAATCATGCACCAAAATGCCCAGGTTCTACTTTCCCCTCCCTTAACTGTCTCTCATTGCTCCCCCAATGCAACCAATCCATTTTCCTAACAGACAGTGCAAGCATAGTTTGGTATGCGCCCCCTCCTTCTTCCAGCTGAGTAACTTTGAGGCAGCATCTTGAGGAGATACAGCACTTAGTTTCTTTTCCCGAAACATTTCCACCTTCATTACCCCTCCCCACAGTTTAATAATAATAATAATAATAATAATAATAATAATAATAATAATAATAATAATAATAATAATAATAATAAATAATAAAGTTGGAAGGGACCTTAGAGGTCATCGAGTCCAACCCCCTGCTCAGGCAGAAAATTCTATACCATTTCAGACAAATGGCTGTCCAGTCTCTTCTTAAAAACTTCCAGTGTTGGAGCATTCACCGCTTCTGGAGGCAGGTTGTTCCATTGGTTAATTGTTCTAACTGTCAGGAAGTTTCTCCTTAGTTCTAAGTTGCTTCTCTCCTTGATCAGTTTCCATCCGTTGCTTCTCGACCTGCCTTCAGGTGCTTTGGAGAATAGCTTGACTCCCTCTTCTGAGATATTGGAACACTGCTATCATGTCCCCCCTCGTCCTTGTCTTCGTTAAACTAGACATACCCAATTCCAGCAACCATTCCTTATATGTTTTTGCCTCCAGTCCCCTAATCATCTTTGTTGCTCTTCTCTGTACTCTTTCTAGAGTCTCAACATCTTTTTTACATCGTGGTGACCAAAACTGGATGCAGAATTCCAAGTGTGGCCTTACCAAGGCATTGTACAGTGGTATTAATACTTCACGTGATCTTGATTCTATCCCTCTGTTAATGCAGCCTAGCACTGTGTTGGCTTTTTGGGCAGCTGCAGCACACTGCTGGCTCATATTTAAGTGATTGTCCACTAGGACTCCGAGATCCCTCTCACAGTTACTACTATTGAGCAAGGTACCCCCTATACTATACCTGTACATTTGGTTTTTCTTGCCTAAATGTAGAGCCTTACTTTTTTCACCATTGAATTTCATTTTGTTAGATAGCGCCCAGTGTTCAAGTCTGTCCAGGTCCTCCTGTATCTTAAGCAAGCATAAAGTGGCAGCTGACATCATCCTGCATTCACGTGCTTTGGAGAATAGGTTGAACCCCCCTTCTTTGTGACATCCCCTTAATTATTCTAAGATTGCTATCATGTCACCCCTACTCCTTTTCTTCGCTAGACTAGACATACCCAATTCCTGCAACCATTCATCATATTTATTTATTTATTTATTTATTT
>NW_015386952.1:683366-713178 GCF_001527695.2 Protobothrops mucrosquamatus
GGGCCCAAGGATCTAAGTTCCCTGGAGGCCGAGTAGAGCCCAGAGGACCGGAGCACTCACAAGCTTGTAAACAGCGTGTGCGTGCTCCCAAAACCCGATATGGTCCTCTGCTCCCGCCATATCTGCCCCTCCCACTGACCGTCCTGATCAAACCACCCTCCCCTAACCCCCCAACTTCCTCCCTCACCGTTCTAATGCCACGCCCCTCAGACAGGTCTGGCCTTGGCCTCGGAGAGTTTTAGCTTCCAGCGTCTTAACCATCTTTGTTGCTCTTCTCTGCACCCTTTCTAGAGTCTCAACATCCTTTTTGTATCGTGGTATCAAATACAGTATTCCCAGGATGGTCTTACCAAAGCAGTATAAAGCAGTACTAACAATTAAAAAAGATGTTGGAAAGCTGTGGCCCAAAACATCTGGAAGCATTAGATTGTCTACCCCTAGTCTAGGGCATGTCCAAATTAGATATAAATTTATTTTTAGAAATCATAAGAAGCTGTCTTTGGTTGTGGGAAATTAATTAGTATCATGCTGTGCTGGAAGAAATAACTCTTTCTTTTCATGGCTCTTTTCAAATGTAAATTTTAAACTCTTTGGAGCAGTTGTTACAGGTACATTTTTTTCCTTTCCAAAATATAGAGTAGCCTGAGGGAGCCTGGGATTTGCATTGATAAATCAATACATGTTGCCCTTTTCTTCCCACCACCATGTCATGTTCCAAATCAGAACCATTTTTTTTAGACCCATAGGCTACTTTGGAGATAGCACTATGTCAAGTTTGCCCTTTTAAGCAATTTTTCCCCCTGCAAGCTTGATTTGTTGAGGATGGCTTCTCTTAAAAAAGAAGATCCAGCAAGGGTGTTTCAGCTTTTCAACTGCTTGATGGTTGCAGTGTCTTGATTCTGAGGTCCATCTTCATTAGCTGTAAGTAACAGTCCTGCTACACAGCTTATTTGGAAACTAAACTTTCAAAGCAAAAATGGCTAAACAAATAAGTTGCCTTACAGGACAATGGAAAGAGCTACCATTTTTATTTATTTTATTTGTATTTTATTTTATTTTTTATTTATTTATTTATTTATTTATTTATTTATTTACTATTTATTTATTTTTCACACTTCTTAACCACTCATCTCCCTCAAAGAGGGGCTCTGAGTGGTGTTTTGCATTCCTTCTACCTGCTACTAAATTAGCTTGAGACTATTAGCTTGAGACTATCTTGCAAGCCAGCATATTATAATGTATTAGACAACCCATGCCCTATTGGGTTATGGTTTCAGAGATACAGAATGATTAAGAGTGGATGAAAAAAACAGTGGGAGCAGAAGCAACTTCCTGCCAGTTTCCCCATTGAGTTTCCTTGTGGGAAGCTGGCAGGGAGCAACTTATTCCCTCCCTCCCTCCCCCCCCTCCTTCCTTCCTTCCTTCCTTCCTTCCTTCCTTCCTTCCTTCCTTCCTTCCTTCCTTCCTTCCTTCCTTCCTTCCTTCCTTCCTTCCTTCCTAGAATTCCTGCCAGCTTTCCCATTTACTTTGCTAATGGGAAAGTCAGTAGGGAAGCCAGCAGGAAGTTAAAAGTTCAAGGCCAGCAGGCAGGTAAGTAGGTACTATGGGTGGAAGAGGGAGCAAGGGGATTTGTGGGGTTGTGCGAGAGGTGCCGCACAGGTCAGGAAGGGTGTATAGGTACACAAGAGATGCTATGTGGATTGGGGAGGGTGTATAGGTGGTATAGGTTGGGAACAGTGCACATGTGAAGAAGGGTGTATGGGGGTCACAAGGGTGTGTGAGAGGTGCCACATACATCAGAGAAGTTGCATAGCATTCTGGGGCAGGTCGGGAACAGTACCTGGAGGTGCTTGGAAGTGTATAGGAGGTGCCATGCAGGTCAGGGATGATGCACAGTGAGAGGAGTGGCATGGGTCAAGAAGGGCTCATGAGGTACCGTAGAGGTGAAAAAAGAATAAAGAGCATGTAGATCAGAGAAGATTTGTGGGTATGTGAAAGAAGTGCCACATGGGTCAAGGAAAATGTGTGGGGTGTGGGTCAGGGAGGATGCATGGGTGTGCAAAAAGTGCCACACAGGTCAGGAGACATGGAGGTGATTTGAAGAGGGTGCATGGGGGTGCGCAAGAGGTACTGCATGGGGAGTGCGCAAGAGGTACTGCATGGGGTGGGGCAAATTTTGGAGGGTATATGAAGGTGTGCAAGAGAGGCCACATAGATTGGGGAATGGGCATGAGGAGTGGGCCAGATTAGGGAGGATGCCTGAGGGTGTGTAACAGAAGTTGCATGTGTTGGTGGAGTGTGCAACGGCCGCAGCACTGATCAAGGGCACATGGGGAGTCATCATGGGTCTGGAAGGCTGTGACAGGGTTCCTTTCTCCTTGTTTGTCCCATCCTTCCTCCTTCCCTCCCAGCAGGCAGGTAAGTGGCTGTTTTGGGTAGGCGAGGGAGCAAGAGATTGCAAGAGTGGCTGGGAAACTGTCATGGAACATTCAAAATGAGCATTATGTGACTACAGCAGTAGACTTAAAGCAGCAGAAGCAGCCCAACAGCATTGAACCAAGCACAAATTCCCCAAATTTCATTCCCTCAGATGTCATGAATCCCAGATTTTGGATGCATTCTGTAAGTTTATCTGATTTGAGTACCTATGATGCGCCATTTCAACCAATTAAAGTTAATTAAGTTATAGATTAGTTATAGGATATGTATTAGTTCCCATTCCTAAAACAAGATTTTGGTCTGACAAGAAATGGAAGCTTGGGAAAGTAATTTCAGGTATTAGGCATAAGCAAAGACCAGATGCAAGCTCTATGTAGAGTCATGTCCAGCTTGAAATGAATCAAATGGAGGAAGAGTTTGAATTTTAAACTAAGTTCTCCTTCCACAACAGTCACTGTGTTCTATTGGTGTACCATCGAAAACAAAACTTCCCTCTCTCTCTCTCTCTCTCTCTCTCTCTCTCTCTCTCTCTCTCTATCTATCTATCTATCTATCTACACACATACATACATACATACATACATACATACATACATACATACATACACACACGGGAAAGAATGAAGAAACTGGCCCAACCAGTTATGTTTTCTTTAGAAACTGGCATAGCTATTGTCTCTTATTTGCAGAAAGAACATTATCACCACCTAGTGGCTCTGATACACTTAAAATAGACAGTTCTAGAGAAAATGCTAACATTTAAAGTAAACAAGACAATTGTGTGATCAATTAGACCATCCTTTGAGAGAAAGGCAGTTCAGTCTGATGTGATCAGAATCAATATTAAATGTTAAGCTGAGCACATTTTTTTTGCAACAGATTTTAGGTACTTTGATTCTAAGATGTTATGATATATTACGCAATTTGGACTAACTTGAGGGGACAAACAGACAGACAAATAAATGCAATGAGAGTTTTAATAATAATAATAAAGGTGGAAGGGACCTTGGAGGTCATCGAGTCCAACCCCCTGCTCTGGCAGGAACCCTACACCATTTCAGACAAAAATGTAGTAGTATATACATATAAACATTTGAAAACCAATGTTTAAATTTTATCTTCAGAACAGGAATGTACTCACCATATGTTAATTTATTTTAATGTTTGATAATATAAAGATATGAACCACACTATACCAACATGATTTATATATTTAATAGTAATTGGATTTATTCTGTATTATACCATCCCAACTCTGCAGGAAATCTATGTGTGACATAAAAACATGCCCTTAGCTGCTGTTATCTCAAGCCCCATTTTTAGGCTGCATCAAATTTATGCCTCATTCTATTCTTTTAATCAAATGCAACAAGATTAGTATCAAGGAAATCCAAAGGAAGCCACTAAAATTACCTTTTATTTATTTATTTCCCTCACCCTCACTCGGGTCCTAGGATATGGGATATAGTCACTCATGTTGATGGGATATAGTCACTCATGTTGATATAGTCAATATGGAACTATCACAGAAAATGAGGAATCCTTGGTACTGGTTGAGCATGTATGTGTGTTATGATAGTGGGTTATAATTTATCCAGCATTAGCTGAGCTAGAGTTTGTGCAATTATTAAACACATCAAATTGGATTATTAGATATAACCTATGGCAAGTGGTAAAGATTAATGATAGATCAAAATTTATAGGTACTATGCTTTTTCATATAAATTTGATAATCTGACACTACAGAAGTTGTGAAGACTCAGATAAGACTTTGGTTGTCCTTGGAAACTTTCACTTTTGAAGACTGCAGCTGGGAAAAGTGAGGGGAAACTCTTCGGCTGTTTCTTTGTTGTTCCTGGAAACTTTCACTTTTGCAGACTGCAACTGATAAAAGGAAAAAAAACCTCTTGGGCTGCTTATCTGTGTTGGGGACCCTATTGGACTATAAAGACTACATACAAAAACAGAGTGTTCCATAGTTATCCTCAAATGGTAAAAAAAATAATCTTTAACACCTGTCTCCGAAGCTCCCAGCTTGATATACCAACAAGAAAATGTTAATGAATCTCAGAAAGAAATTATTTCTATGTTGAAATCAATCCAACAGACCATTGTTTTATTTCATGAAGAGACTAAAAATAATGCAAATGAGATAAAAGAACAATTTTCTAATCTAAACTTACAAATTCAGACAATGACTACAAAGAAGGATCTAGTAACTCAGAAAACAGAAGGAAAATTAGAAGAAACATATCTAAAGATGGAGGACCTAAAGGAAGGAATTAACAGACAGATACAGACAAATGGAAAATTAGAAGATGCAGTGGTAACACTGGAAATGGAAAAGATATCTTACTTCTCAAGATCTCAGAACACATTTGAGGATAAGGAAGAAGAGCTGATCAAACGGATGATAAAGCTGCTAGGAGAAATGCTGAATATTGACAAAAAAGAAATTAAAAGAAAAACTGAAGGAGAAGGTTGGAGGCTGTTTAATGAATATAAATGGATTGAGCATTCTTCCAAAACTACTTCAATCAAATTCTCTTCCTCATTCCAAACAATATATACAAAAACAGAGGAAGAATTACTTGATGAGTCAAATGTACTGACTTGGAAAGTTATTTGGCAAAGGAAGAAAGCTAGAGTAAGACTGAAGAAAATAGAGGTTTTGACCTATTAGATGGGATATTATACTATTAAACAGATGTTTGAATATGGTTAAGAAAATAGATAACTGTTGGAAATAAAAGTATTATAATTAGAAGGATAGGATTTGTAACTAGAATATTATATTTTGTTATGAGATGGGAAATATGAAAATTCTAAAAGGGTTTGAATAAGGGAAGCCTTTGGTTACCCAAATATAATTTAGTACAAGAAAATTATAAGCAATAGAGATACTTTGAACATTGAGGAGAAATTAAAATTTTAAAAAAGCAGGAAAAACAGGATAGTGATTGAACAAATGGATTCTAAGTGCAAATGCAATTGAGCTATGTTTTGCCTAGAAAAGATATTATAAACTGATACTATCGATATAATGTACAATACCAGAAAAATGTGATGAAGATGTCTATATTTAATTGTATATGTATTAACAGTAACAAGAATTATATTTGCCCGGTGTGGAAAAATGCATACCACCGGAAGAAGAGAGGATCAAGGAATCACTGGATGGTGTAGTATTGGAACTAGACTGAGAAAGTTAATATGTACCACTAAATTACCAATGGACCCAGACAACACGTCGTTTATTAAGTACTTATGGTTGTAAAATTAGAAAATTAATAAAATATTTTTTTAAAAAGAAATTGCCTGGCACTTCTTCTGCAGTGTAGGAAGTCCCCAGCTAAGGTTTTGTTTAATTTCCTGTGCATCAAACATACACAGAGAGTTGGCTGACTGCCCATTCTTAAATATCCAAACAACTGGAATCCTCAAGCCAAAGTGATATTGCCATAATCCTATTGGGTTGAAACAGAAAATTTTCTCTGATGTAAGCAAAGATCCTTTGTAGTTCCATCCAAAAATGAAAACCCAGAACAGCTTCAAGCATTATCAGAAGAAAGAATAACCACAATATCCAAATGTTACTATACAAATAACATGGAGTGGTTTTGTAAGCAGTAAGTTGAACACACCGAGTAAGGTTGAACGTTCCATGAAAAAGTTATTTTGAGAAAGAGGGAAATGTGACCAAGTTGGTTTTTACCAGAAGTTGAAGCTGCCCATGACTGGGGAAACAATACGGGTTTTTTTGCAATATGTTAAAATTATTTTAGTCAAAACTGTTTCTAATGAACACAGTCAATTGATATTGGTGTCACTGTTTGCTCATAAACGAACACCATAAATATGGGTTTAAAATTTAGCTAAAGGGTCCTGTGCATAATTCTTATTATTTGGACATACGTTTTGACTTGGGTATAAAGGAAAACTGTTCCCACAGTATCAAACACTGCTTCAGCTGTACTAATGCCCATTGCTTTGACCCTTTCCTGCTATGGCTGAGAGAATAGTTTCTGCCAGTGAAATGGGATTAAAGGAACAAAGTTAATAAGTAAAACCACCTATGAATGCTTTCTTCTTTAAAAGTTCAGATATGGTAGTCCTATAATAAATTATACCCTTCTAAGAGACATATGTCTGGTAAATGTAATTACAAACATTAACTTTTTTTTTCTTTTTTCCATGATTAAGCTTAGCAATTCATGCATCTTTATAATATAAACCTATCTAGTCTGCATTCACAGCACCTGGATGTGATTTGATTTTTGCTGTATCTTCTTTCTATTTGTGTTGCTCTGCCCCAGAACATACAGAAAATATTCTAGCTCTCTCCCTTTCCTGAAATGAATGAAAAAGGTGGATTTTTTATTTATCTCATTTTCCTTATTATAAGAAACTATATTAAATCTTCTGATCCTTCCCGCTTTGAAGCTAATTTTTCCAGCAAATGAGAAAGTCAGATCACCTTTCTCTGTCCTGTTATTGATTGTCCTTTTCATTGTTATCTCAAGTCAGTGTGTGCGTGTGTGTGTGCATGCGTGTGTGTGCGCGCGTGTATATCTGCAGTTGTTTTGTTCTAATTTCTTCTATATAGTAGCACTCATATAAGAATTGTCTCCCTTGATGTTATTTAGATTCTGTCCCAGAATTTTTCCCTTTTCTTTTCTAACAATGACTTTTTGTCAGAAGTCATTTCATTTTATTTTACAGCTAATTTACATAGGAGGAAGTATCATAGAACAGTATATTTTTTCTGGAACTTCTGCAGTAGAAAATTGGGTCCAAAGGGTATAGAGGCTCTATATGATGCATTTTTGTACATACTTACCTGAGAATAAGTAATATTGAAATAATTGGGGTGTACTTGTAAGTACAGGTAGTCTTCAACTTACAACAGTTCATTTAGTGACTGTTCAAAGTTACAACTACACTGAAAAAAGTGACAGGATCATTTTTTACACTTATGACCTTTGCAGCATCTCCATGGTCACATGATCAAAATTCAAATGCTTGGCAACTGACTCATATTTAGGACGGTTGCAGTGTTTGGGAGGTTCATGGGATCCCTTTTTGCAACCTTCTGACAAGCAAAGTCAATGGGGAAACCAGATTCACCTAACAATCAAGTTACTAATGTAACAGCTGCAGTGATTCAATTAACAACTGTGGCAAGAAAGGTTGTAAAATGGGGCAAATTAACTTAACAACTGAATCGTTTAACAACAGAAATTTAGGGCTCAGTTGTGGTTGTCAAAGTCAAAGACTACCTGTATACCTGCATATGATACAACAGTAGTGGGCCTTATTCATGATGACAATGAGGGTGCTTACCGCAAGGTGGTTGAGGGGTTGGAGAACTGGTGTAAGGAAAACAGCCTAGTTTTAAATATCGGAACAACCAAAGAGATCATTGTTGATTTCAGAAAAGGCAGGCACAGCCACACTTCTCTGTGCATTAATGATTCACCTGTGGAGATGGTTACCAGCATCAAATTTCTGGGTGTGCAGGAACCCAGATGTGTAGTGTGTAGGCTGGCTTGGTCGCTCAACAGCGAGACACTGGTGAAGCGGGCACAGCAGCGCCTGCATTTTCTGCGTCGCATGAGAAAAGCACATCTTCCTTCTCCTATCCTTACAACTTTCTACTGGGGGACGATCGAGAGCATCCTGTCATACAGCATCACAGTCTGGTTTGGAAGCATCACTGCTTCAGACAGGATTATCGTAAGATTATCTGGGACACTACACATCCTCTTCATGACCTGTTTTCCTTGTTACCTTCTGGGAGGAGGCTTCATGGTATCCATAACAGAACATCCAGATTCAGCCATAGTTTCATTCCATAAAGCATTAACTCTCAAGCTTCCTCCTTCCATTATACATTCAAGATAGACAGTGTTTAATATTTATTTATTAAGGTAACAGCAGTCTTTTTGTGCTTATTTTATATATTTTTTCTTAAGCCCAGCTGAAAATACTCTTTATTTCCATAAATATGTTTAAACTTTGTTCCATGAAAGCAAATCCACGTTTTCAAAGACAGTCATGCTTGTTGTGAGTCCATCATTTATGTACTCTAGGTAGGCATGTTAGTTTTATCTAAAGCGGTCTTGAGACAATTGTGACAACATTCTTAGATCCTATAATTGTATTACCCAAATAGATATGGAGATAGACTTAGCTTCTATGTCTATCCTTGTTATATGCTCTGTTGTTGTCGGTAAGTAGGGGTGTTAGGTTGGAAATGAAAATCACAATAATGCCTCTTATAACTGTGAACTACTGTTAGAAATTCTCCTCTAAAAAAGATTATTTGAAATGTGTTTAACTTGGAATAAATTTCATTTAAAGATCTTTGTTTCTCATCATATAAATCTATCAATCAGAACCTGTGAATAGAATTGATCAGGATGAGATTCAAATTACTAATGATCTGTTTGAGTTGTTTTGTATTGATGGCATGCAGTATTTCAGCTAGATAAAATTAGACGACAACAAAGAATGTTTCGTTGTATTTCTTTCTAGATATTATCCCACAGTATATTATTATTTAATTTGAACCTGTTTGTGTTCTTTTTCACCTTGATGAGCCAGTTGAATAAAACTTAGTTAAATTCTTTAAGTAAGGATACATAACACAAATATAAACATGGTTTCTCTCAAGCTCAGAGCAAAACAGCTCTGCATGGAATGTTTCAAGAATTCTTGCCATTTTGTGAAAGACCCTAATTCTTTTGTTTTTCACCAGAGATTCACAAATTGTAAATGGTGTGACAATATATGCTAATTACTACCAGATATCCAACTTGCAAGAAAATTGACCAGGGGTGAAGTATTTTTGAAAATTACATAGCACAGAATTGAAGCAGTGTTTGAATCTGATCAGAATTAAGCTCCTCCTGTTGAACAATGTTGTGGTTTGTTAAATTAATCTCCCAAGGTACTCAGCCAAAACACATTGAGAGAGGAAAGAAAAACGATCTCTCATAAATGTTCTTTTCATGAACACTTACATTACCAGCAGAACAGACAATCAAGGCCAGATAAGGCAATATGAAAAATTGTACACTTGCTGCTACATATTTGTTGGTATGTTTTACTATTATAAAGCCATTGTTCATTTCTTTTTTGTTCAGATGGCAAATTTGCCTGTGCTGGTGTTTAAGGCAAAGAATAAATATATAAACCCGATTCTTCAACTCTTTATATATTATGGATTCCTTCTATAGTTTTCTCTTTTGATTGTTATAAGCAACATTTTATTTTATGTGGCATTTGGATTTTCCTAAATGTGTGGGATAAGGGAATTTTGAGCTACTTGACTAGTCTGGCTTGGTGCCCTGCTACATGATTCTGCACTTCCATCTCATTGGTGAAGCTTGAAACTCATTGGTGTACTTAACCATTATTGATTCATTCACTTTCTCATGGAAAAGAGCTATAATCCATTAAATCTATTCTTTTGACTTCTGCCATCACTGCCGCATTTCTTTAGGAATGTGTTACTAAGATTGCTACGTTAGATTCTTAAATGTCACTATCAATAGTAGACCGTTAGTGGTAATTTTGAATAAATACCTAACTGAATTTATTTATGCTGTTGGTTGCATCATTTTTGCATTTGCAATCTCAACACACTCAACAAAATTAGTATACAACAGACTTAACTGAGATTCTTAGAACCCTGGGGCTTCATAAGAGATCAGTCTATGGGTTCTGTGAGTAATTGGTTTTTTTTTTAACTTTCTTTTTAAAAAAATAGTGTGTCAAGCAACGCCAGTGCTTGCAGTAGTGGGAATTTTAACATGCTACGACTCAGCTGCCAGCCTGCAACTTTGCTATTGTTGTAAATGTTATATAAAATTAACTTCAAACAAATTTGAAGTTAATTATTTGTATTTTTGCAGTTTTTATGAAAGGAATCTCTAAGAGCTGAAAATCATTTCATTATTTCTAGGGTAAAAAAGGTTGAGAAAGGCCAGTATAGAAAATACAATAATGGCCGCACATCACATTTGTACTTTTGTTTCAGATTAATTCATCTACATAAGCTTTAATTTCCCCATAGCTTACAAACTTAAAAAATTGTAGTAACAAATGAATCAGTCCTCTTATTTTGTTTAGGTGGGGTGAACTCTGCTATACTGTTCATCCTGGATCATTCAATCTTTCCTGACCCAAGGAGTATGCCCATTTGTGTAACAAGAATGTAATCAATTGATTAATTGATTGTGAACTATTGAAAGGGTGCTTGGAAGCCATGTCAGCAAAGTGTCTTCTGTGCAGTCTCAGTTGAGAGTAGGAAGACACAAGAAATGGTAGTGTCAAAGCTGAGAGAGGACCTAGTGCCTTTGTTTTTCAAGGAGCAAATTTGGAGAAGTACTATCATTTTTTTGTGCATTACCACTTCATATTGTTCATACAACTGCTTTATTACAGGCTTCTTTTTCTTTTTCTTTTCTAAGAGCAATCCAAAAGGAAAGCTCAACTCAAAAGTCTAGCTGCAGAACTTGCATCAGTTGGGACCAACAATACATTTCAGCCATAAAATTGATTAGTTATATTTGAAAGCACACATCTTTTGTTTCAGTCATAGAACCTTCAAAATGGCTATTTTGAAGTCTAAAACATTGCACATACTCTTGTCTCTAAATACGCTGGATCTGTTCAGCGTATTACCAATGAACTTGAGCAGATATGATTGTATTAAAGGGTTTGGCTTTTTATTCTGTTGAGAGTTGGAAGTACGTGAGTAAACTTGCATATCAATTACTTTGTTTCTGATGTAAGATAGTACCTACAATCATTTTATAATTGTACAATGGTGACTCCAATGTATCTCATCCTTTAGTAACTTTAAGCTGGGTGAACTTCATCCCCAAATTCCGCAACCAGCTTAAAGTCAGCAAGGTTGAGAAATACTGGCTTACTTTAATATCCAAATTGATAATTGACAGAAAATGATTCAGTGCCTGATGGAATTTAACCAATTATGGCCTAGTAGTCCATAAAATACATACAAGTTGTAACTCAACTGAAGAAGAGTTGTTGAGGATAGAAGTTGAGAAATTTGTTGGGTACAAAGATGTGGATATGTAAAGAGCCATGAAATTGCCACTTATGTAAAATGGAAATGGCAGGCATGCATTTTAAACATTTACATATGCTTAGGATCTCCAGTCTTATCAGGATTTCCCATACATATACTGGAGCATTTATGCTTGTACAATAGCAGCATAAAAAATTCTAAGTCAGTTCCTTTTAAAGAAAGTGGATGAAGTCACTGGAGTTGATGCTTAGTAGGACTGGTGGAGTACAGGACAAGGGGATGGTGGACAGAGAAGATGCTATTGGTTATCCCCATCCTCTCTAGAAATGTACCAAGCATGCTTAAAAGTTAGGAAGGATTTCAGTGGGCAATATATTGTTATTTAATTCAATGTAAATGTGTCATTTTCCTTTAGTTCAGAAGGATTCCGTAATTTAAAGAAGATTTGTGACTACCACCATTTCTTCTAGCCTCCTCCCAAACTTCTAATTGTCTCTTTTTAACTTGCCCATTGAAATCCTTGCAGCTATCAACCTTGCGAGGAATCCAAAAAGCCAGCCCAGTTAGATTCTACATTAATGTAACAGAATCTAGCAAATCTGAAAGTACATTTCTTCCCCGTTGCCTTTACAGTCCAAGAAACTGGGGAGAATCCCTTCTGAGGTGTTTGCCATGCCCACATTCCTGCTGCAGGCTAAGCCAGTCTCTTATCTGGCCATTACTCTGGCTGGGGTTCTTATTCCAAGGTCATTCCCACACTCCATCCGCCCTGCAGGAAGCATTTCATTCCATTCTGTTCTCAGGCAATTATTGTACCACATATGTGGCAGTTAGAGTTTGCCCTTGTGTCCTGATCATGTGCTTAATGAGGTCTGCCTGTGTGATATATCCTCTTCTCTCTTTTGGGAGAAGAGGGAACGCCTGAGTTTCCTGCTCTCTGCAACAGCCATCAAACAAAAGAGGATGGTTCTGACTAAGATGGGCACATCTTTCCTTCTGCTGGAGACTGCAACTATTCCTCTGATATTTATTTGTGTTTCTAACATACATATCTATTTCTGTAGTCCTAGTGAAGTGAACCGCCATTTGCATCTTCCACTATTTTTCATGAGGTAGACAACACACCAATTTTTTTTTACTATTTCTAGTTTATTCCCCTTCTCCAGTTCTGAGTTCGTTCTTGTTCAGAATTGTATTTGAGTATAAGCCCATCCCTGCCTGTAACTCATCCTTAACGGGTCCTTCTGGAAAAACTTTTTAAAATTTTGGGAAAACAAAAGAGCAGAATGCTTGAGATACTTATTAAATCTCTCAAACTTTTACGTATGGACTCTGGGCCTGTTCCTTTGTTCTTGGCTTCGTCTGCCTGTTGGAAAAATATGCCATTCAAAGGCCTCAGCCTGAGAAAAGTTGTAGATTTGCTCTTGAATATTGTTTGTGGCTGATTTCAGGAAGATGGAGTTAAAATTTAGCTAAGCTTGTCTGTGTTTTCTCTCTAGCCTCTGAGAGCTAAAGAATCCTAAATAGAAGTAGCAGTGACCATTGTATCTGAAAATGACTTTCTTATCAGTACAAGAGAGATTGTCTTCTATTCTTGCTTTAATTTGAATGCAGAGAAAAACCAACTCCCTTCCTTCCTTCCTTCCCCCACATACATACACTATATATCTATATGTATATCTACAACTATCTGTCTGTCTGCCTGCCTGCCTATCTATCTATCTATCTATCTATCTATCTATCTATCTATCTATCTATCTATCTATCTATCTATCTATCTATCTATGTGTCTGTATATTGAACGGATAGGTGTATGTTTATATATATATATAAAACAATCACCACATTTTTGCTTTTTTCTGTGGTAACAGCTGTTGAATTTCATCTCAGAGGAGGATTGCAGGGCTCAGTAAAGTCCCTCCTGATTTCTCTGACATAATAATTAAAACCTTGACACTTCAAGTCTGCCTACATATCCAGAAATAAAACTTCCCATAATTAATTATGCTTATATAATATGATAGTCTTGTGGAATAGTTGCGGGACGTACATCCTGTCTTCAGGATTCCAAGGAAAAAACTGATGGACAGATTGCAATATATATCTCACCTTCACAGTAGATATTTCTCAGATGTTTGCTTCTTTTTTTAGCATGAATCAGTTTCCTTAAGAAGATACAGGGGCACAATGAAAATAAAAAATAGAAAGCAGAAAGCCTTAGTTTTTAAGAAATCTGCTTCAAAACAGCGGATGCTGTTTTGCAAATGTCAACATTAAAAAAATATTTTCCAGAATGTCAGAATAGTCTGTTTTAGATGCTTTTGATTTGACATTCTGATATATAGCTGTTCAGCCCCTCAAGCAAATCGTTTTTTAAATATCCCAACTCAGATCATATATATCTCATTCTGAAGTATTCATTCATGTTTCAAATGTCAGTCTAACGACATTTACTTTTATAGCTTTTAGCAGAATTTTAAAGAGGCTGGTATCACAGAAAAAAAATGTGTTAATTTGTAGGCAAAAAGTTACACAGCGCAATATAATTTAAAAGAAATACTGGAAAAGATGAAAAAATGCATTTTAGAACAGAGCATCCAGATGCAATATATAAAAAAACATACATTAATATAGTAATCACAGTCTAATAAATGTGGAATATTACATGGGTTGTCTTTAAAATGTTTTGAAGACATTTTAAGCCATTTCTGTCTTCAGTACAAAGACATTTTAAGCCATAAACTGTCTTCAGCCAGTTTATCAATCATCTAGAAAAGACTAATACTTTTGGAAAAGCATGTATGATTTGCCACTTTTAAAACCAGAAATAGCTTGTTTTCCCTATACAATTTTCCCCCAAACTAAAAGAGAATGCAAATAACTAATACATTCATGCCTTAGGTGACTGTCCCTTGCCTACAACTAAATGAAGAGATGAAAAGTGTTATGGAACCTGGGGGGTGGCTGGTGACATGAGGGTATGCCTTTCACTTTTTTAAATTTGTATTTAATTTTAACTTAGTTTTAACTTTCTTGTGTTTAAGCTTTTGTACCACTCTTTAACTTTTTATTGTAACCCGCACAGAGCCTCTTACAGTAGTTGAGATAGGCAGTGTAAAAATGTGATAAATAAAGAAATGAAAGAAAACTCTACAGCTAAGGCTGTATCATGCTGTTTATTTATATTATAGAAAAACTGGGAGAATAAAATGAGCGCATTGTATACAACAGTTGAATTTGTTACTGGAAGAATAAGATACAACTTAACTATATGATAAAATCAAAGAGGCATTGATTTAATGTTTCAGAGAAGGCAAGATAACATTGGATTTGTGTTTTTCCATTGCTTCCTATCCACTTTGAATTATGGATCTCCTTGACTTTATGTATAGACTATTAAAGAAATCTACATTGTTTGGTGAAATATTCTGGATTAATGCATAATACAGTTATGATATTATTAAAGTAATTCATTTTTTACAAAAAAAAATAAAAAATACTCATTAAACCTTTGCAGTAGCAAAAGAAAACGCATCAAGTTAATTGTGCCCAGCTAGATAGCTACACTTAGCCATATTTGACTAATTTTGAAACACACAGAAGAATCAGGCATGGTTAATACTTGGGGTGAAAAATCACCAGACAATATTAGTTATCTAAATTGGACTGGATAGTTTTTAAAAAATCCAGAGAAAATGAAATGCATTTCCATATCCTTGCATCATAGACATACAGCTTCATCTGCTTTACACTTTACATTTTTTTCCTCTTAAATTATTTCTCCTTTCCTTTGCTTTTCATACATTGTGTAAAACTTAATAACTGCCTTTTTTTTTCTAGGGTCTCTGCTAATAGATTAATAATCACTTCTGCTATATTTTCCTCTTTATCTTCAGGTATGTTCTGGAATCTCAATTAGTGTACCGCCTTCTCCATTTCCAAAGCAGTGACCGCTCTTTCTAGGTTTTGATTTGCTTATTCTAATCTTTCATTCTCTGTCATTAGTGTTTCAATTTTTTTCCCCAGTATCTTCTGATTGATCTTCCACCTTCTGAATTCTTTGTTCATTTTTAAGGATCATTTAAGGTGAACCTCAAATTGTGTCTTTATGTCAAGCATTAGTTCGTTTAGCTTATCAGGATTGCTTTTTGATTCTTGATGATTCTTCTGCATCATTTCTTGCATTAATTGTAAAGTCACGTGTATCTCTTACTAGGTATACTAGGTATAATGCCAGAAAAACTTGATAAGCAAAGTACATATTTGATTCTACATGTGATAACAGCGGCAAGAATTATATTTGCACAATATTGGAAGAATGAAGAAATACCACCAGAAGAAGAAATAATCAAAAAAATATTAGACTGTGCAGACTTACTTTAAGGTTGAAAGAAAAAGAAGAAACAATATTTTCAAACTTGAGACCTATTTTATCAATGGTTAGAGAAAAGATTTAGGGATTAGGAATATAATTTGTATTAGTGAATAAGATACTTAGACAACATGTTTTTGTTGAATAATTATTATTGAACTCTGTTAAATAATAATAATAATTTAAAAAAATGTTAATAAAAAATAACTGCCTTAATTTTAGAATGTCAGAACTGGTGTTTTCTTTGGGAATGCAAGCAAACAGAGGGCATCTAGGATACAAAGAGCAATGATTATTTTTTATTTTATTTTTTTAATTATTATTGTTGTAATTATTATTGTTGTTGTTATTGTTGATGACGATTTAATCTTCAATTCGATTCACAGTCTGGAACTGGTAAAAACTTATCAGTTCAAGTCCTAACCAAAGACCTAAGAGCTATTAAGGTAGCGTCTGAGTATATAGCCAATTCGGAGTAGAGTGGTTTTTTGCAACGTCAGGATATTCAGGTCTAATAAGTTCAAAATTCCCATGTATCTGGGCAGCCCTTTGGGTATTGCTCCAAAGGTTCCTATTACTATTGGTACAACAATTGATTTCTTCCTCCATAGTCACTCAACTTCAGTTTGCAAATCACAATATTCTTATTTTTTTTCTAGCTGTTTCTATTAAAAAAATAATTATTATTATTATTATTATTATTATTATTATTATTATTATTATTATTATTATTATTATTTTATTTATTATTATATCTGTTTCTAATAATAATATCATTATTATTAATATTATTATTATTTACTATGAGTCATGTTTAAATGTCCGAACTGTAAAAAAAGACAAAGAGTATAAAATGACTTAAGCATTTTTAATTCAGCATACCCACAGATACTTTAATATATCCATAGAATCACATAGTGACAATTGTTCTTGCATGCCAGATGAAAGCTTATCAAAAGAATTGTAGAAGGAAAACGCATTAGTTTTTCTGGGGCACAGAAATGTGTTTCATAGATAAGCAAATGATGTTAAGGGAAGACGATGCTTATTTTTTTTTTAAATGATTCATTTAATTTGTACAGAACATTTTTTTTTCTTTTACCATTTACAGGAACAAGCATATTTACTGTTTATGAAGCTGCATCTCAGGAAGGTTGGGTCTTTCTGATGTATCGAGCAATTGACAGTTTTCCCCGATGGCGCTCTTATTTCTATTTCATCACCTTAATTTTCTTCCTTGCCTGGCTTGTTAAGGTACATAAATAAGAACCTTATAAAAACGGTAACAAGGGGAGACAGAAGAGAGATTCATATTAGAAATCAAGCTGAATAATGACATAAAGGATGCTCTGGCATGAATACAGGTGTGTGTGTGTATTGGCCGAACTACTATCCTGAAAGTTAATGGAGGGAGAGCATTGATTAATTATATACATTATTTTGAGACAGTTATTATCCTGAAAGCTAGGATAATATCTTGCTTATAAGATAGACACTCTCAAAAGTATATTGGTAATATTAGCAACTAGCTGTACCCGGCCACGCGTTGCTGTGGCTCAGTCTCAATGCGCCATTGTGCATTCATCCCAAACAATAAGTTTGCATTTCTGCAATACTTTTCTCATGCCGGATGCTTTGGAAATGTTGCACATGGGAGTTTCAATGAATTGCATGTTCAATGGCAATTTCAAAGCGTCCAACAGATGGTGCTGTTTTTCAAAAAAAGCATGTTTTTTCCTGTCACAGGTGTGACATCTATATAATATAGGTATATAAAAACACGCGCGTATTCGAATGCAACGTTGTGTTAAAATTTCAAAGCAATCGGTGAAGAACTTTCGGAGATTTAAGATTTTGAACAAATGAACATTTACATTTTTATTTATATAGATAGACATATAGACATATACTGTAGATTGTACTCACTATACTAGGCCAGGCATGTCAAACTGCCGGCCTGCGGGCCAGATGCGTCACTCCAAAACCGCACCCACCCCATTGCCAGCAATGTGAAAAAAGTTGAGATACATTGCGCAACATCACGTGATGTCGCGAGTTTGACATGCCTGTACTAGGCCATCACTGGAAGAATGTAAATGGTCCAGAAGAATAATGTGTTTAAATGTTTTCCAGGAGCTTTCCCAGGTCTTAAGTGGGAAATCAAATTGTTTACTTCAATTGCCATCACTGCTAGATTACTCTTTGGCAATCTTTCTGTATCCAGTTCAAGGCTTTTAGAATTTCTACAATCTCCAGAATGTCAGTAGAATATATAGTATTTTACTGATCCGGTGGAATACAGATATGTACTTGGCATATGGCCATATTGTAGAAGGACTGCAATTGAGTTCTTTATCCTGGCTACCTGGGTAACACATGCTATAGCATCTTTTCTCCTGCATTGAAGTAGTTGTTCAAACTGCCTTTTTAATCTGAGAATGTTCCATGCAGTCATTTTTCTTGCATTCACTTTCTAAGCTTTGTAATTGTCATTTTTTTCCCCATTCTGCCACATTCAAACTACCATTTGGAATGATG
Organism: Protobothrops mucrosquamatus; assembly: GCF_001527695.2. Lineage (NCBI taxonomy): Eukaryota > Metazoa > Chordata > Lepidosauria > Squamata > Viperidae > Protobothrops > Protobothrops mucrosquamatus. Next base: position 701,777 of record NW_015386952.1, read on the forward strand.
CCAATGTAAATGTGGGTTGCCAGTGCTTGCATAAGTTAAATATTGCTTTAATTCCTGAATTATCTTATAATAATTCTCTATGAAAGAGGGAGAGGGCTCTTCAAAGAGACCAGGAAAACGTTAACACTGGAATATTCTGTGGCAAGATATTGTTATTTTATCCAAGCTGTAATGTCTTTTCATAGGGATAGTTTGGAATTGATAGGAGACTTTAATATGAAGGTGATAATCAAATGATTCTAAATACACAAAAATTAAGAAATAATCTTTATTGAATGGAGAATTTTATAGAGACAATTTTATGAGCTATTGCACTTATTTTGGCCCCTAACCAATAGGTCAGTTCTGCAAAGTAATCCTTTATATGATATCTGTCCATATACCTATTAACCATAAAAGCTAATCAAAAACACTATATAATTCTCAACATCCAAAAATCATGTGAAGAGAAATACATCTGCTTCATAATTAGGTACACAACACTGATTGCATGTGTATGGATGCCCCAAAATACACAAGCCTGACAAAGCTCTCTGTCCAATTGTATCATTACCAGGGACCCCTGCCTACAACATTGCAAAAGAATTACGTAACAAAAAAGCTTGGGTACCTCACAAGTGGAAGCAAACACTCCATCAACGCCCCACTACAGTGCCTTCAAACATTCAGAGACATGACCATAGAAGAGGATGAAATCATGGTCTCATTTGAAGTCATAGCCCTTTTCATTTCCATACAGTAGATCTGGAATTAGCCAAAGAATCTATGACCACATTGCTCCCCAGCACATCTGATTTAACCAAATACACAAAGCTTGGAACATCCAGGATTGTGGATCTCATAAACCTATGCCTAACCACATACTTCCAATTTGGTGGACAAACTTAGCAACAAACTAAAGGTACACCTATGAGATCACCACTTTCAGGACGTATAGGTCCTTTCAGGTCATTATGCAAAATCTGGATGCCATAGCACTTCCACAAATAACAACCCAAAATATGGATCAGATGTGTAGATAACATCATAATAAAAAAGGACTAATTAGAGAACACCCACAAAACCATCAACAACATTTTCAAAGGAATCCAGTTTACTAGAGAAGAAGAAGAAGAAAAACAACTAACTACCCTTCCTGGACGTCCTGATCAGCAGAGATCATTATGTGGCAAATTGAAAAAGCAAGTGTACCGAAAAATCAACCACATCAAGCAAGTGCTTCACTATCAAAGTAATAATCCTTGGCAATTCTATGGGCCAGGCCTCTCCACATCTTCTGATCTTGCACTATTTCTTTGAGTTTTTCTATGCTCTGACTAGTGTCAGCTTTGATGGTGTCCAGTCACCATGTTCCTTGACCGCCTGGTTTTCTTTTACTGCTAATTCTTCCAAACATAATTGCTTTCTTCAGTGAATTCCCTGCATGACATGGCCAAAGTAAATGAGACACAGTTTTGCGTGCCTGGTGTTATGCGCTCCAGTACTTCCTTGTTACTAACCTTTGCTGTCAAAGGAATACACAGGAGCCACCTCCAGCACCACAGCTAAATAAGTTAACCCAATCAAGGAACTGCCAAACAAGCTACCGGTAACAATAAAGAGCCCAACCAAAGAGCTTTCAAGACTACTCCCATCAACACTGATAGAGCAAGCCACTAGAATATAAATTGAGAACAAACCCTTACTAGCCCTGATGATGTTACCTAGTTTCGCTAATGAAAGGTCTGCAAGAAAAAAAAACAAGCTCAGAGAGCACCATTTGTTATATGTTCCCAACCTCTTAATTATCATTGAAGATGCTGCTATCATTGATGCACTGCTCTCAGTCAAGGTGGACTGTTTGAAGTGTCAGTTGATGGTGCTGAAAAATCAAATTAATCCATTTTTTTTCTATTCTTAGACTTGTACTTGTCCAACTGGCCTCGTTCCAGTTTCTTATTAACTTCCATTGAACTATCCAGTTCTTGAACCAACCCCACCCAGGCTCTGTATTCTTACATATCAAAATAGGTTCTACATTTAGGCAAGAAAAAACAAATGTACAGGTATAGTATAGGGGCTACCTTGCTCAATAGTAGTAACTGTGAGAGGGACCTTGGAGTCCTAGTGGACAATCACTTAAATATGAGCCAGCAGTGTGCTGCAGCTGCCCAAAAGGCCAACATAGTGCTAGGCTGCATTAACAGAGGGATAGAATCAAGATCACATGAAGTATTAATACCACTTTACAATGCCTTGGTAAGGCCACACTTGGAATAATGCATCCGGTTTTGGTCACCACGATGTAAAAAAGATGTTGAGACTCTAGAAAGAGTACAGAGAAGAGCAACAAAGATGATCAGGGGACTGGAGACTAAAACATAAAAGGAACGGTTGCTGGAATTGGGTATGTCTAGTTTAACAAAGATAAGGACGAGGGGGGACATGATAGCATTGTTCCAATATCTCAGGGGCTGCCACAAAGAAGAGGGAGTCAAGCTATTTTCCAAGGCGCCTGAAGGCAGGACAAGAAGCAATGGATGGAAACTAATCAAGAAGAGAAGCAACCTAGAACTAAGGAGAAACTTCCTGACAGTTAGAATAATTAACCAGTGGAACAACCTGCCTCCAGAAGTGGTGAATGCTCCAACACTGGAAGGTTTTAAGAAGAGATTGGACAGCCATTTGTCTGAAATGGTATAGGGTTACCTGCCTGAGCAGGGGGTTGGACTAGATGACCTCCAAGGTCCCTTCCAACTTTATTATTATTATTGTTGTTATTTATTTATTTATTTATTTATTTTCCTTCTTTGCTAGTATGAACTTTTTAATTGATACTGTTGTACCTGCGATTAACATTGCTTTTAATCTTTTAAGTCTTTGGAGAATCTTTTTCAACTTGGAAAAGAATTTAAAACGGAGTTAGGGAGTGTTTTTACACCATCTACTTCTTCTGTGACATTTTCTGCTTCTATTTCCTTCAGCTCTTCCCTCTCCTCTCTTCCCAATCATCCTTGGGAGGTTTACTGTATTAGCATTTGACCTTGTGAATGACATAGGCAGCATCTTATCTCAGACTAGGCATATTCTCTCACATAAACCATAATTTTCTTCCCAAGCTTTAATAGGGGATGAATATGTTCTTCATCAAAAACCCAGAGAGAGACCATTTGAAATCTCCTAAAAAATTCTTTTATTCTGATAATCATCAATAGCAAAATGGAACGTTTAAAATCCAGTACAACTCTCTTATATTCACGGTAGCTGTAAAGCCAGGAGATAACTTTCAAGTCGCTATCATAAACCTGGCAGTGTAAGTTAGATAAGGGGCCACATTATTACTCATCCTTTGTACCACCTTACCTATGCATGTCATTTTCAACTATCAACTAGGTTGTAGTGTGCACTATATCCAGGTAATTGTAAACCCATCTGAGAAAATGAAATGCCTGCTCTGAAGCAGAAAATCACTTAGGGGCAGATTTTTCTCCATTTTTTATTATAGGCTGCTCTGCCTTTTCATTCTCCTTAGCAATTACATTTCCTCAGCCCAATTTATTATTATAGCAATAAAGTTTTTAGTTCTTTTCATTTGACTTCTCTTTTTAAGCTTCCTAGCCTTTAGCTACTCTACAAAAATGAATTCCTGAGAACATATCAACTATTTTTCAAGGGAGAATATTAACTCATCCATTTTACTATAATTTGTTTGTTTATTTAGTCACCCATTTGATGAAAAGTGACTCTGGGTGGTGTACAGCACTCCAATAAAACAAATCAAAATAAATCAAATAACACTCTTAGCAGTAATTAATTGGTCAGAAATTTCAATCAACAAAAGTCAAGCCACGATTATTAAAAGCTAGAAAAGGGCTATTATTTATCTGCACTCATCTTGCTTCCAGTTGTTCCCCAACTTCCAACCAAGAAAGCTCTTCACTTTCCCNCCCTCCCTCCATCTCTCTCTCCCTACCTTCCTTTTAGTTTTTCTAGAACTTCTATTATTATTCTACCATTCTGACCTATTTCAGTGCCTCTTCTTGGGTTTGATTTTGCTTAATATTATTTTCTTTTCTTGTGTTGATGCTATTCATATTCTTCATCTTCATTCCAGTGGAAAACAGTGTATTGTTGTAGTGAAAATAAATAGCAGTAGCAATTAGGAATAGCACTTTGACTTATATACCGCTTTACAATGCTTTATAGCAGAGGTCCCCAACCTATGGGCCGCAGCCCACCACCGGGTTGTGACCTCTTGGCCGCTGGGCCATGTGAGAAGCTGGGCAGTGCACATGTGTGTGTGTGTGCTCAGCCCCCCCCCTCGTGCCACTGTTGCTGCAAGTGTGCTGGCGGCAGCAGTGCCGCTAGTATTGTGTGGACGGTGGCAGCACCACAAGCGGCAGGTGGGCCGCAGCGTGATCTTCGCACGACGCGATCCTCGCATCGGGGGCAGCATCGCACTGCAGGACGCAGTGCAAGCCTCATGCAGGGGCAGCGGTGCAAGCCTCGTGCCGGGGGCGGCATCACTGCGGGCTGCAGCACGAGCCTCACACCAGGACAGTATTGCTGCAGGCTGCTGTGCGAGCCTTGCACTGTTGGTAGCATCACTGCAAGCCTGGAGGCGGTGGTGCCACAAGCCTCTCACAGGCGCCACCATCGCTGAGAGCCTTGCGTGCATGCTCGCAGCCCCATTTGTGTGGTGAACATGCTCGCAGACTGTACATGCACGTGCACGTGTGGCCACATTCATGTTTGCCATGTGCACGTAAGGCGCCTGCCCCTCCCTTTCCACCAGGCCACCAAAACAAAAAGTTTGGAGACCCCTGCTTTACAGCCCTCTGTAAGCGGTTTTTACAGAGTCAGCATATTGCCCCCACCAATCTGGGTCCTCATTTTACCGACCTCGGAAGGATGGAAGGCTGAGTCAACCTTGAGCCAGTGAGAATTGCACTGCCAAACTGCTGCTACCAAAAAAGAAGGGGGCAACAGAGAAAGCAGAATAGCAAGTAGCACAATAAATATTATTTATAATTTAAAAACAAAAGAGATTCTCCTAGGCACCTAGAGTAATGACCTTGTTGAATGCTGTTGTGGGCTGAGTCCAATTAAGCAGGCTTTGAAAATAGTCTTTTTCTGCCTCCTTACATATATGTACTTTCTTTTATAGAATGTATTTATTGCTGTCATCATTGAAACATTTGCTGAAATCCGTGTGCAGTTTCAACAGATGTGGGGTTCCAGAAGCAGTACAACTTCAACAGCAACTACTCAGGTAAACATGGCTAAATGTTTAAATGCATAAATAGATCTATGTGGTAAACATTAGCTTTTATTTGTCTAAAGCTACTAATAGTACATATGTAATTTGTCAAGTCCAGAAATGGTTTGCCTTTCTTATTTATAATAATATGGGATTTAATTTCTGTGGGTTTGGTTGAGGAATGGATGGTTCTTGGGAAGTGTCCTTTGATTGGTGGTCTAACCTAATGTTAATTCTGTCCTGATTATCAGTGTGTTGTGAATGGTTTGGATCAATGGTGGGATTCAGCCAGTTTGCACCAGTTCAGTAGAACTGGTAGCTAATTTTTGGTTGCCCAGGCCCAGAATGGACTTCTGGAAGTGGCATCCACACAAAGAACCTGTTGTTCACATATTTGAATCCCACCACTGGTTTGGATCATATATCTTGGTAATAAATCATGTCTTGTTCTCTTATTGGCACTTTCAGGAATTATCTGGCTCCAATAAAGGAGAATATTTGTAGCTCAGGGTTGAAATGAGGGGTCCTTGGTGTTCTCTGAGCTTGGTTGTTTTCTTGCAGACGTTTCATTACCAAACTGGGTAACATCATCAGTACTAGTAAGGAATGGGTTTTGAAATCTCATTCAATTATCTGGCCCTTCTGCAATTTATTTGGTCAATTTTTCTTCTATTTTCCCACTCAAACGTGTGGTTCATTTTTAGAGGGTAAATAGCTAAAGGGTATTTCTGGTGTTTGTTCTTTGTTGCAGTTCTGTGTACCTTCATCTTTGCTGTAATTGATGTCCTGTTTGTCTAGTGTAGTGTTGGCTGCAATCTTGCAGTTGACTCGGTATATCATATTCTTTCTTTCTTAGTGAGGTATATAATCTTTTGGTTTTCACGGGATTTGGGGGTGGTGGTGGTTTTGTTTTGCTTTTTTGGTGATGTTTTTGTGGGTTTGTGGGTAGGTTATAGTCATTTTCATATCATATCTTCCCTATTAATTGACTTTCACATATTGTATAGCCTATATTTTATCATGTAGACTTTATTTCAAACATTATGTACTGGACAACCATTTGTCTGAAATGGTATAGAATAGGGGTCTTCAAACTCAGCCCTTTTATGACTCATGGACTTCAACTCCCAGAATTCTTCAGCCAGCATGCCTGGCTAAGGAATTCTGGGAGTTGAAGTCCATGAGTCATAAAAGGGCCGAGTTTGAAGATCTCTGGTATAGAATTTCCTGCCTGAGCAGGGGGTTGGACTAGAAGACCTCCAAGGTCCCTCCCAACTCTATTATTATTATTATTGTTGTTGTTGTTGTTATCCTACAAATTCTTTTAATTAAGTTGCAGTGTGTAATTTATCTTGTCATGGGTAGTAATCATACAATAGCTAATAATTCATAATTCAGTGGATAACCCTTAACATTTATATAGATTTATTTATTTATTTGAATTATTTCTATTCCCCTCTCAGGCTAACAAGCCTTACAAGCAATATCAACATTTGAGTCACCCGGAGTTGTGTTTTTAGATGGGCAGCCATACAAATCTTTTAAATTAAATAAATAAGGATTTATAAATTTAAAAAAAACTAGATTACTTCAAAAGCAATGAACTTCTAGGATCCTTCCCATGGAGTAGAAAGAATAGTTATGAAAAAGGCCTGAGTCAACCTGCCTCCTCATTCTGGCACTTTTCCAACAGAATAGTTGGTTTTAAGGCCTATGAGAGGAGGCAAATTAGAGAAGGAAGGAGACATTTTTTTAGCCAGCTTAGCATAGTTCTGTCCCCAGAGAGGAGAATAAGCAAGGAAACATGGCTTATCTAAAGCCGTGACATTATTTCTTAGTCACTCTATGTTTCGTTGTAGTACATTACTGCAAAAAATGCATTTTTAGTATTCTGTAATATCTATGTTCTATTGCCAAACATGACAATTTTATGTATATTTGTACAGTTTTCTGCATAGAAGAATTTCACATGCAGGAAATTGAACTGGTTCCTGTTTGTAGATCCTATGTTCAGCACCAGCTATAAAATCTGTAACTCAAAATCAGTGACCATTCAAGGACAAAGGCAGCGGAATAATATAGTATGAAATCAATGGAGTTTGCCCTGCATTCTCTGTAATAACAAGAGATTTCTTACAAGAAAAGAATGCAATGTAGAGAAAAAGATGGTCACAAAATAAACATCACCAGTTTTGTTTGTAGATCTGAGCATATAAATAGATTCTGACAAGTGTTTTCCCCCTCCAGATGTTTCATGAAGATGCTACAGGAGGATGGCAGCTGGTGGATGTTGATGTGAATAAGCCTCAAGGCAGAGCACCAGCATGTCTGCAGGTACATTGCTTTTTAAATAAAGCTATCAAAGTAGCAAACCAAGTGGGGATCTTGCTGTTGGAAATTGACAGTAAATTAAAATTCCCCATAGCCACGGTTTAAATTTAGAAATTGGTCTAAGTTTAATGTATATTCATCTGGATTTTTGAGCTTGGGGTTGTTGTTTTGGTTTTTTTTTGCATACTATAAACAAATTCTTTTCCTTTCTCTGAATCTGTCTCCAAGTTTCCATAGAGATCTCTGTCCAATTTTTGCTACGTTAGATATATAGATATAATTACGATTGGTATGTTAGAGGAAAATCAGTTTCTTAAAATGTAGTTGATTTAGGGTGTATGCCTTCTCCTGTTCTGAAAACAATAGAAAGGATAACAAAGATTGTACTGCTATTATACAACATATGAACAGAAGATGCCCATTTTAGAAGTATCTTGCCATTGTGGAATATATGAAATAAAAAATATAAAGAAGAAAACAGAAAGAATTATAAATCATCTAAGTATGGAGACTAGAACTCGAGGTAGGTATAATCATCTAGATTCTTGGGAATGCATTGTGAGTTTTTGCCTTCATCTGGAAGATGTCATGTGCAATTCTCTCACACTGCCTCAGCTCTGATGTACTTCTTACAATATGTGAATTGTGGAGACTTAGGTCTAGCTAAAAGCTAAGGTAAACTTGAGTATACTGGTCTAAATGAACAATGAGAAGAGTAACACCCCAAAAGTTCAACATAAATTCAACTACAAGAATGTCAAATTCATGGATTAGCATGTGCTAGAGCTGGTCTCAAATTGAGTGCCTTCTTGTAATTCCTTACCTATCTCGGTGGACCTTTGGGATCATACATTGATTTATGATAGTAATAAAATATTTTGTTTTCATTTAGTAACATAGATGAAGCTGCTGCTGGATGCAGTAATAATCTTTGGACACAGATATCTGTCAGCTTCATGAAAGTGCAATATGTATTTATTATTTTTAAACTGTTCCTTCTCCTTTTTTTATATCTAGATTTTAAAAAATCAATTGGTTTTCTTCACAATTTATATATCTAGCCCATACCCTGTTAAACTTGTTAAAAATTAAACTACCTCCCCTCATATATTCTTTCTATGTGATATTCTCTGTTTTTATTATTCAGTCACTTCTAACTTTTTATGACCCAATAAATGACATCTTGCGATGTTTTACTCCTTCATCTGCCAGTTCTGTCTGTCATAACTCTTTCGCTGAGTTCTTATAATACTATTCGCTTTCTTCTTTCTTAAGTTATAAATTAACAACAAGTTCACGATCTATGCCTCTGTCAGTATCAGATCTTAATTTGTTGGCTGCAACAGAGTTCTTCCAGCGTTTATTGCAAAATAAATAGTTAGGTTTATACTGATGCCTATTTGGTGAAGTCCACTTAGACGCATGTATAAACACATCTAAAAGACACATGTATGTCTTTTAGATTGCTGGAGAAAAATATTTACATTATTTTCTACAATATATGGCAAATGCAATTTATTTATTTTTAGTGCAGCCAGTTCTGTAGTGTTTTTACACAACTTTCCCAAGTCTGAGCTAACGTGGTATATTATTTGATACATTATCATACATTATGACACTGTAATGTGAAAGAACTGCATGACAGATTTTTGTTATACCTCTACTTCAGAACATTTTTAATACTAAAAGAATAGATCCAAATTGAGTTAAAATGGCAGATTTCCTTGAGGGATGCTGGGTTGGAAGTGCTGTAAAAAATTCAGCCTGGCAGTCATGCAGATTACATCAGAACAGCTGTTAAAATAAGTGTGTACGATCAGTGTCACATCTAGAATCAGTACTTATAGAATGCATTTCAATGAATGGCAGAAAGGAAGAGAAATTGCTGTTAATATTTTCATTAGTCCTTTGCTGGCTACATTACATAAATACATATGTAATTTGTATTTGTATTTTATTTTGCCTCAATTTGATATAAAAAGACTATAGAAAATGAGTATAGGCTTATCTTAAATCATGAATAATGCATGCCCAGAATTTTATATTTTACTTTCTTTAGCCAACCCTTATAAAAACATTAATCAAAGGTAAGCATCATGTACCTGAAGAGAATATTTCTGAAAAGAAAGGTATGTCTCGCTTCACAGATGGATAGGAAAAGATGCTTAATGAAACCATAGTATTTCAAAGCACAAACCCAGCAGAACTATAGTAATCAAATTACCAGTTATATGTCTTCCAGGAAATAGCTTTGATAATACTTGGTTTTGTTCTGCGTTAGATGTTCAAGTGAAATCAGTAGGGGGAAAGCCTTGACCAATAAAAATGCAATGTCTATTTTGCCTGAGAACTCCATAATAGAAAATGTAGCTGGAATAAAGAACTCATATTCAATATTGACAGAGGGAAGTTTCATGTCAAAAATGGCAGATGATGAGGGACCGTACTCTAAGCCAGTCCCAAAGGTGCTTTTTCCAAAAGGCAATTGGACTTTCTTGCTTTAAAAAAAAACATGATTTTTTTTTTCTTTGTCTTTCTTTTTGCTCATTTTCACTCCAGATATCAGAAACTGCACTCTCTTTGCTTTGGGGCAGCCAGATAGCTCTCAGCACTCCCTCCCCCCCCCCTCCTTCAAACAAACCATGTTAAATCTGACTGTTACAAGACTTAGGCAACCTACATTAGCAGTATAAAAAGAAAAAAAATGTAACCATGCATAGACTGGCATTCATTTTTCTGCTTGACCTTCAGGCAGGTTATCATGAAACTGAAATAAATGTAGATTAGCCTGTTCTTTTAAAAAGAATACAAGTCCTCAATTTCACTTTCCCACCAGTTAACACAGCTATATAACAAAGAAAAAAATGCCAGAATGTTGGGGAGGGATAGAGAGACAGATGGATGGATGATTTTTTATAAATTGACTGACTGGTGATTTTCATCAGGAACTGTTAGCTGTCTTTCTCTTGATGAAAAACAAGGCTAGAATATTCTCTGACTAGAATATTAGAAACATCTCAAGTGTTGTTCTTCTGGATACAGAAGATTCTAGGTCTGTTGTTCCATTGGAACACCACTAACTTGGAACATTTCAGTGAAACTTTCCACCTGGGGTTTCCTGTTTTTAATTTCTTGTTTTTTAGAAGATACATTTTTCATTTTCTGAACCTATCTCATCCTAATTGATTGATTGATTTTAGCATATGGCATATCATACATGGACTTGCAATATATATTAACATTTCACCTAGATTTTTTTAAAAAACACAATAAAATGTGAATGTTAAAAGGATCGCTATTCAGATACCAAAGTCGAGGCCATCTATTGAAGCACAGCATTGTTTATTTGGGGAAAAAATCAGATACCGGATCGGTATATGCCCTCAGCTTACAGGGGGTCATGATGTGATCCCACAGTCACCCTGAGGAGAGAATACTGTGTCCCATTTATACAATGAATCCCAACAGATGCATGTGAGTGCAAATTCTATCTCACCTTGAGTTTTTTCTTTGAATAAATGGACATTATGACTTATATACCCCTAGTTTAATGCCATGGATAAGGTTGTGTATGAGAAGAACAAGCTGAATTGCAAGTCAGAGTTAAATGTATCATCGGTTTAGAGTCATTACAACAGACCCAGGTCCAGTTTCCTGTGAATTCTGTTGGCCCTTCTGTAGTGTCAATTTAGCTTTGACCATTAGTTGACTAGATTTCTGTGCATTAGTAGCAATAATAAACTCTTCTGTGCTTTGAACTCAATGAATGCTCCTGATTGTTTTACAGGTTGGCATATTTCATTCTGAAGAACTGAACCCAGTTAAAAATTGC
>NW_015386952.1:713558-718214 GCF_001527695.2 Protobothrops mucrosquamatus
ATACTGTCGACAAACTCTTATGGAAATATTATTTGCTTTTGCTATTATCACTGGAACACATATAAGTACCATAAATTGCTGCTGCAGTTCTATGTCTCAGGAAAATAGTTAATTTGAACTCCAGGTTTCAAAGAATTTCTTTTCCTGGCTCTGTTGGAAATAATGTATTCTTTTTATCTTGTATGATTAGGTGTTGTTATTATTTCCACTCTTAGTAAAGGAAAGGGAAAAATCGGTGTTTTACTACTATTTCTTCTTCTCTTCCTTTTTGCTTCTGCTGCCAAATGTATTTTTGATAACAGGAGTAGAACATGATTAGTGTGAAAAGCAGATATCTATCCAAAATTCTATTCTCTTATAATAACCAGCAATATGGTTTGTCATCTGAGTTAATGACAATGCCTTTTCAGACACCTTCTATCTATCTCCAACAAATCATATATGAGTAATGCATAATTCAAATTTTGAGCATAGAAAATGAAGAGGAAATTTATGTTTACCAGTTTTAGCTGCTTCAGATGCTGTTGAGCTGCAAACTTTCATGACAGTGAACTGCTTAAGTCATTTCAAGATCAAGCCATTGAGGACTTTCAAACATTAGAGACAGCTAAAATTTAGACAAAATTCAGATTCCCATGAGTTAAAATTTCAAAATATACACTTTGCAGGAGAGATCATTTTTGGTTAAATCAGCAAATGTGTTACAAACAAACAAACAAATAAATAAAATTTCCTAAGCTGCTTTCCATTTAAGTTTAGAAAATTAAGTAAGCCCTACAGACGCTCCAGAAAGCTACAATGTAAGAGACTCAATAACATTGCCATGCTAAAGAGGAACCACCCTTTTGTTATCCATTACAGTACTGATACAGTATATCTATAGCTTTTTCAGACCAGGAACAGGCCTGGACCAACCCTAACTCACTTTGCGTTCATTTGCGGGAGAGTTATAAAGGTATTGCCCAATTTATAACACCCCCCCCTTTAAAATGTAGGCAAACTCATTTTCTTGAAAAGACACAAGCAAAGTAAAGCAAAACTAAACCAGTATTGGAGAAATAGTTCTTACCTTTTTATTGTATACTGTCACAATTATGACATAAAGGGTTAAATGTTACAACACTCATTTAAAAAATATTTTAAAACCTGAATACAACGTGCTCATCAGAGCTAGAAAAGACTGCACTCCAGCGACTGATTCTGTGACGGGCATTTGAGGAATAGCCAAAAGCAATTCCTACCATTGCTGGAGGCAGTTTCCTCAGTCTCCTTAATGGTATGACTGTTCTGTCCAAAACAAGTCCACAATCTACTTTGCAGGTGTTGGGAAAAAATGGAAACTGCAGCCATTTTCAGCCATAAGCTTCATCTTCCTATATATATTGACTATATACTAAACATATTTTTCCATTTCCCCCAAAAGATGGATGGATCTGTACTTTACTACTTTACAACACTGCTGGTCTTGGGTATAGAACTAACAGAACAGTCTCATACTGTACATATATATTGAACATTGACTCATTGACTTTGGTAGAGCTTGTTCCAAGGTGTCTGTGTGAATGGATAAATGAACAGGATTGCAACTTAAGCATCTTTTACTTGGTGGTGACCATCTTTAATTAACTAACTTAGTTAATTGATTTTGGTATAACACTGTCTCATAACTATTTGGCACGATTTTCTTAAGCCAGAAAAAAAATTGATGTAACAGGCATGTAATGCATATCCTTATTAAGATTTTCATTTTCACTTACTGCATTTGGTTACTGTTCTTGTTCGGAATTGAAACCAAATTTCAGGTAAAATGAAATCTGAACTGTGTAGTGGTCTGTTTGGGCAAAACAGCTATAAGAATTTTGAGATATATTTAAAGAATTAATATTTGTTAAATATTCAGAAAGACATTAATTTCTGATAGCATGTGTCCTCGTATCTCCCTCCCTTATTTCTGCTCTTTGAAAACAGCATTCTAATTTTTCTTTTGTGCCTCCTCAACTTTCCATTTTATCCAAACCCATCCTCCATTGTGTCTAACAAATGCAACCAATTTTGTCAACAGCACACCTTGATTGCTATAATTGTATTAAAAGTCAAGAGGTCTCTACAGTATGATTGAAATGCCTGTTTTCAGCTTGATGAGGTTTGAAATATTGGACATAGTTAACCTACAGATCAAACTCTGTAGATGAAATTAACACTTAATTCTAATGGTGCTGCTGAATTCTCTTAAAATCCAGCATGATTTAAAAATAGTTTAAAACTACTAGCATATTATCGCAGGGTTGAAAAGAATTCTAAAATTAAGAATGCTTATTCCAATTAGTCTGCATTATGTATCTGTGTATTTTTACAGGGCTTAGAGTCCACTCCAGGCCACCAGCTCTGAGCAGCTAACCCCATGAATAAATAAGCTTTATTTATTTATTAAAACTATAAACTATGTTCTTTGTTTATCAAGTGCTCAAGGCAAAGCACAATTCACTGCATAAATGCTTTCATGCCCCTTGGCTGTTTTTGCTTTCTCTGAACATGTCTGCTTAATTCTCATAGTAATGGCTATACTTTTAAAAACATGAAATAATTGCCTGCATTAAGAAGATGTGAAGATTCTTTTTTGTTCCCAGGTTTTTCAGAAAAAAATTATTTAGTACATCATAAATTCTCCTCATCCTTCCATATTTGTGAGTTACATGATTTTTACAAATCTAAAATGTAAAAGCTAAATTTGACAAGGCAGCAACCAGTAGTTCTCAGAATAGATAGGACCTTTATGTAAAGATAATTGGATCACCAAGCAAACTGCCAAATGTTCACTAACTCAAAAGTAGGAGGAAAACTCCCTAGATTTTCAGTCTTTTGTACTGCACAGAGCGAATTATATGCATATATATTGAAATGCTTTAATGTATTATCCTTTTAAAACATGTATATTACTGTATATGAGCTCTGAAGTTTTTAATGATTGGAAAAGCAATTATTTCCCTGCAGTGAGCCTCCGCCACCCTAGCAGTGTAAGTAATCCTTCCGTTTATTTGCAGCTGAATAAAAGTGATTTTGATTACTTTAAGTTTGTATAAATTGCATTCTGTAAAATTGTCTGATTTGGGGAATCATTATGTATCCCTTCTTCAGAACGACCCCTCCCCTACATGCTTTATTGCTTCAAATCCCACATTGGAAGAGGCAGCTAAATTGCCTTGATTTCTTTGAAATAATAACCTTTTATATGTGGGCCTGTTTTTATTTCAAGACAATGCTAAGAATTTTCCATAGAAAAGAATGAGTTATTTAAAGTGACACCATAGCAACCTCAAATTACTGATCAGAATTGCTACTTGAAACTAAAAAAGAGGTGGAGTGAGGACAATCCGAGTTTCAATCTCAAAAATCCTTGAATTATTGGGAAAATATTTTCTCCCAGTTTTTCTACTTTCCAGAAACTTCCATGCTAAAATTTAGATGCACATTCAGCCACTCTCTAGCAATTCCCTTTCCTTATTTGCAAGTGAAAGAACTGGTAGAAAAAAAAAATCAGTTTTCTCTATGTGTGCATTTCTCTCTTTCTCTCTACATTTTCTTCACTCTGAGGATTTAGATTTTTTTCCCTCCCAAGATATAAGATAGTTTTCCTGATTTATAGTCTCTCTTAAGATTCAGTCATCCATGGTTACCAGACAGATCCACCGAATTGGCACCTAGGTCTCTAAGCAGTAACAGAGCGCAGAATTTGATGGAGCATGGTTGGAGTACATACAGCTAAACCAGTCTACTGAGGTGGGTGAAGGAAGAGAAAAATGTCCCCAAACAGCCTAAAGTTGAGCTTAGGTGGCAAAGATGTTTCACATGTTCTCTCCTTTCATAGAAGATTAATTATCCTTACTCAAGGATTACAGGCATATTTTAATTGGCATGATCTTAGGGAAAAAAGGGGAGTTTCCATAGCATATCTATCCTATTATAATTGTTTTGTTCCAATTTTGTACAATTAAATGTATTTAGATTACTATGATTCTATTGAAATGTAATATATATATTACATTGATTGTGTGTGTGTGTGTAACAGAGTCACAGAAATATCTGAAAAATACGGCTTGAAGCTTAACACCTCAAAAACCAAGATCATGGTCATCAGCAAACAACCCGTTAATTTACCACCAATAAATTCAGAAGGAATACCACTAGAAAAAGTTGAAAGGATCACGCACCTCGGTTCTAATCTACATGAAAACTGGGACGTGACCACTGAAGTAAAGACAAGGATAGAGAAAGCTCGAACAGCATTCTTCAAAATGAAAAAGGTCTTCTGCAGTCACGACATAAGCCTAAGACTGAAAATGAGGCTTGTCAGATGCTATATTTTTTCTATCCTGCTCTATGGAGTAGAGAGTTGGTCTCTGACAGAAGGCCACCTGAAGAGACTAGAAGTATTTGAAATGTGGATTTACAGGCGGCTATTACGTATAAGCTGGGTTGACAAGATCAGAAATGAGGAGGTGATAAGCCGCCTGGGAAAGCCAAGGGAAATCATCAAAACAATTAAAAAACGAAAATTAGAATATTTTGGACATGTGATGCGACACCCAGAAAAATACGGCATACTCCATTTAATCCTCCAGGGAAAGATTGAAGGCAAACGAGGTCCAGGCAGAAGAA
>NW_015386952.1:718925-721944 GCF_001527695.2 Protobothrops mucrosquamatus
AACAGAACACTCCCCCAGCCAATCAGAGCACAGCGAACCCCCCAGCCAATCAGAGCACAGCCAGGCTCCTTAACCAATCAGAACACACCTCCACCCAATCAGAACACAGCCAAGCTCCCACCCAATCAGCTCCAACCCCACTGGCAGTTAAAAGGAAGAAACAGCTGCGATCACACACCACTCTTAGAAGCACGAAGCTTCGTCGAAACGTCGCCAAGGTACTTTTAATTCTACGCGGGAGAAAACCCGAATAACTAAAGACCTACATATATATATATATATATTGGCTGACATAAAACACACGACCACCAGGAAAATTATAAAACTATAAAAAGTTTTAATAGATTAAAATATACCTAGCTTATATATATATATATATATAAACACACACACATATACATACATACATACATACATACATACATACATACATACATACATACATACATCCCTGTATACTATTCAGATCCTGATTACTTTGCTTAAAGGGAACTTAGTGATTGAACACTATTTCTACCATTATGCAGTAACTCCATCTCTACCAGTTGGTCTGCATCTGCTGCATGAATAAGGCAGTTGGATTGAGAAATGTACAAAATCATTTTGTTATATCCAGGTAGTTATAATTGCGCATAAAATAAGACTTACAGCAGTACAGTCAAAGAGTAATGTTGGAAGACTTTTGGCAGGTGATATCACCAAGGAGTAAACAAAGACAAATTTGGTCTAGTGGATAAAGTACCAGGATAAAAAGTAGGAGACCATGGGTTGAAGTTCCTCCTTAGCCGTGAAAGCTGGGTGAATGATTTTGGGCCACTCACACACTCTCAGCTCAACCTACCTCACAGGGTAGTTGCTGTGAGGAAAATAGGAGGAGGAAGGTGTGGTAGATAGTTTCACTGCCTGCGTTATTTGTGAAAATAATAAAGATGGGATACAAATAAGTAAAATAATAACAACACCATTGACATTGACAAAATCACCATCAGTCAATTGCAAAAGATAGCTTTATTCGGAACAGCTTATATTCTGCAACAATACCTTTAACACTAGCAAACATCAACAACTGTCTATCCCAGGTCCTTGGGAAAGACACTATAGACAGATAAAAATACCAAATCCAGTCTGAACATCTGATTGTACCACAAACTATAATAATAACTTTTCCTTAGGAGCCTAAGAATTATATCAACAGAGTTACTTCAAATGTCATCCAGCGTAGAATCCCTGGCCAGCTGCAGAAATTCATGTTTGGTTATTTGTTTACCTAACATTCTGTTTAAATGAGTAATAGGCTACTTTCTTTCTCACCAAGCCTACCCTAGGCTCTGGGGTTGAAACAATTTCTATTTGCTTTGGTTCTGTTTAGCTAATCTTGCTTCCAAAGCAAGTTAGACCTTGTCTATATTCAGTTCTTTTTCAGAGACAATTTGCTAACGATGTGGCACCTTAATAATTACAATAAATGTGTTAGTCTTTAAAGTGCCATACGTTTTTCTTGATGCTGAATATGAGATAATCTTGCTACTTCTGACATTTATTAGGAAAAGAAAAGCATCTTGGGTGAAATTAAAAAATAAATAAAGATATTTAAAATGTTAAGAACAGCATTTATTTAGTAACTGCAAATTACTATATCATACAATACTCCTCAAAATTCTCCCATAGGATTAAACTTCTAATTGGAATTTGTAGTTAAGAATTTTGTGGAAAAATGCAAAACAAAGCTTTCTCATTGAAGAATGTTAATTTATAGCATGAAATATATCTGCAACTCCTCAGAAATCAAGGAAATAAATTTATTCTACAGATTTGCTCAATGACATTTGTGATTAATTGTGCCAGCAAATAAAGTCATCTTCTAAGTGAAGACTGGTCATATTTTTTATATGACATATCATTTCTGTCCAGATTGTGAAGAGCCAAACAATAAGATAATTGGATAAATATTTGTTTATAAGCAATTAAACATTTCTAGCTCAGCTCATTTATACACAAATGATTATCTTCTAATCCTCAACTAAGAGAACATCTGTCCACCTCGGAACCATTGAACCACATCTTTCAAAGATCCTGGAGCACCAAGGAACTACCAGAGTACTAGAAAAGAGCTGACCTGATTCCCATCTTCAAAAAAGGGGGAAAAATGTATACAGACCAATCAGCCTGACATCAATACTTGGGAAGATCCTGGAAAAGCTACTCAAGCAACAGATCTGTGAACATCTAGAAGCAAGCAAAGTTATAACCATGGATTTGCCAAAAACAGATCATGCCAAACAAATCTTATTTCATTTTTTGACAAAGTGACTAAATTAGTGGACCAGAGAAATGTTCTGGATATAATATACTTGGATTTCAGTAAGGCATTTGACAAAGTAAACCATAACCTACTTCTTAGTAAATTAGCAAAATGTGGGATAGACAGAACCACCATCAGGTGGGTTTGTAACTAGCTGACTATCATACTCAACATGTAGTCATTAATGGAACTACATCTACATGGAGGGAAGTAAGCAATGGGGTACTCCAAGATTCTGTCTTAGGCCCAATACTCTTCAATATTTTCATAAACATTTTAGATGAGGACACCAAGCTGGCAGGAATAGCCAACACCTCAGAAGATGGGATTAAAATCTAGAAGGATCTTGACAGACTTGAACACTGGGTGCTATCTAACAAAATGAAATTCAACCTAGAACTAAGGAGAAATTTCCTGACAATGAGAACAATAAATCAGTGAAACGGCTTGCCTTCAGAAGTTGTAGGTGCTCCATTACTGGAGATTTTTAAAAAGAGATTGGACAGCCATTTGTCTAGAATGGTATAGGGTCTCCTGCTTATGCAAGGGATTGAACTAGAAGACCACCAATGTCCCTTCCAACTCTGCTATTCTGTTATATTCAGATCCAAAGGAACTGCAGAACAGAAATCAGAATTACTATAATGGAAAGATAAGTATAATGATGAAATCATTGTCTTCTGATCTGCCATTTCTATCCTCCATACTACAACATCT
>NW_015386952.1:722630-738790 GCF_001527695.2 Protobothrops mucrosquamatus
TTTTTTTATTTATTAAATTTATATACCGCCCTATCTCCCTTACAGGACTCAGGGCGGTGAACAGGCAATACTAAAAACCACAATAATAAATAAATACATTTAGCTTCTAAATATTTGTTTTACAATTCACAGTTAATATTATTTGTACCAGTTTTGAACTTTTGATTAACAAAATTTGAATTTCTAAAACTTTTATTTTTCTTCCAAATCTGTTTGACAGCAATGCCCTACTAAGGTTTTAGATATTATAGGTGTTCCTATGGTATTTGTAGTTGGCTGGTAGAAATTGCTCCTGTTCTTATCTTCCTAACTGCAGCACTCAGAAAGCCAAGGAAGATGAGAATAATTCTTCCCTGGCTTCCTTGATAATCTGATGGGCAGTTGCTCTTGTTACTTAAGCCAACCAGCTAATAGCCTGAAGCCAAAATTTCCTGCTTCCTTCTGTTACACTGGTAGTTGCTTCCTGGTCATTCAGCTGCCTCTGTTGATGATCATAAGCAAGAAATACTTGGGAGATTACGGTAAAATAAATCCATCCATTCTTCTTATCACTGCAGTTTCTTGGTAATTGACTAATGTGCTTTAATGATTAATGTAATAATTACTATCAAGGGGACGATGAATTAGTGAAGGAAGAGTCACAGATAGTTGCCTTCTCAGAAGAGAAAATAGTAGCTTACCATAGGTATATTCAGTCCCTTTCCAATCAGAATGCTGATGACAGCCTGCCAAACTGAAATACAATACTGCAGTAAATCACGGATTATGGATTTTGTGGATAGGTCAACTGTATCCAAATAACTGTATCTTTCTCTAGCATTACTCCGTGGAATTATATTTTATAATGCTACAGTGACATAGATTTAGACCTCATTCCATGACAATTGTATCATAGCATTAGCTCATTCAATTCAACCTAAATAGCATTAAGCATAACATCTCTTACTGTGAAAGTGATTCAAAATATTAAAGGAATGTATTAATTTATTTTATGCTAGGATCAGGACAGGATTTATTCTGAAGTATTTCTCCTTCTTTTCCCATTCAACTGCTAGTCAGCTTTTAAAGCAAAAAGCAAATTAGAGCAATAAATTCAAAAAGTGAACATTAATACTTAGGCATGCTTAGAAAATGAAACTGCTTGACAGGAAGGTGGATATGCCCAGTGACTTTTCCAGAGGGAATTGCAATTTTCACGACCCCCTTCTCCCACTGGGCCGACAGTCATCCAAAAGTCATCTTGGGTCACTCCTAAGTGCTCCCATTCAAAACCAGGAAGCAATATTGCCAAAGAAGCAGCAGTAAAATCCGCAAGAAAAAAACAAATCCTTATTGTGCAGCAGCCATCTTGAGAGGAAGTCTCCTATTATTCTATATAGGTAATCCTTAACTTACAACAGTTCATTTAGTGACTGTTCAAAGATACAACTGCATTGAAAAAGTGACTTATGACCATTTTTCATACTTATGACCGTTGCAGCATCCCCATGGTCACATGATCAAAATTCAGATGCTTGTCAACTGACTTGTACTTATGAGAGTTGCAGTTTCCCGGGGTCATGTGTTCCCCTTTTGCAACTATCTGACAAGCAAAGTCAATGGGGAAGCCAGATTCACATAACAACAGTGTTACTAATTTAACAACTGCAGTGATTCACTTAACATGTGTGGTAAGAAAGGTCGTAAAATGGGGCAAAATTCATTTAACAAAGGTTTCACTTAGCAACAGAAATGCTGGGCTCAGTTGTGGTTATAGGTCAAGGACTACAATTAGCAAGAGATCTGTCTTCTGTTTATTTTAGATTTTATCAGTGATGTGGAGATCAGAATATCTATCATCTTCTGCTTCTTTATTTGCACAGCAGCTGTCCTGCTTGAGATAGACTGTGAATCTCACTTTACAGAATCTTCTAATACAAATTAATCATTTTCTTGATTATCTCAAAGTATTCTCTGTGTTATATGCAGAGTTTTTCCTGATTTTTACCAAATGTTAGAGTAATTGAGCATTTTTTTAAGTTGATAAAATGACAAAATTTGGGAAATTGTCTTGCCAGGCCAAAGATTCATGTTGTCTATTGCAAATGTGAACTATTGATTCTCAAACTCTCGATTTTCAAACTATATTCAAATACCTATTCTTGAGTAACATAGGATTGAGCAATAGTTTGTCCCATTATCCAGTTGGGAGCATAGAGGAAAGATGCAAACTTAGGCAACTACTATGAGGAAACACAGAAGGAAAACAATTATCAGGTACAAATGCATAAGCAAATTTGTAAACTACCTACACTGCTTCTGACATAGTACAGACTCAGTCACACAATGAAAATTAGTCATCTATATGGCAGTCCAAACATTCCAAAGAGTGGTAGTTGGGCGGCTGCTGGTGGTGATGGTGTGTATGAGCAACAACATTTTGATCTGAGTCTATGTCACTTTCCAGAGCAACGTTTCCCTTCTGTCTGAAGCCCAATATGGCAAAGATGTATTGAATCCATTGTCTTAAACTACAGGTAGTCCTACTACAGTTTGCTTAGTAACCATTCAAAGTTGCAACGGCACTGAAAAAAGTGGCTTACGACAATTGTTCACTCTTATAACCGTTGCAGCATCTCTGTGGTCATTTGACCAAAATTTGGATGCTTGGCAACTGGTTCATATTTATCACGGTTGCAGCGTCCTGGGTCCCTTTTGTGACCTTTTGACAAGCAACATCAATGGGAAAGCTAGATTCACTTAACAGCCGTGTTACTAACTTAACAACTGCAGTGATCCGCTTAACAACTGTGACTAGAAAGGTTGTAAAATGGGGCAAAACTCACTTAACAAATGTCTCACTTAGCAACATGAATTTTGGACTCAATTGTGGTCGTAAGTTGAGGATCACCTGTACTCTGCTAGAGTAAGAAGGGGAGAAAATTCTGAGTCACAGTGATAATCACTGAATGTGTAGAAAGGAGAGAGGCAGCTTAGAAAGCAAGAGGCAGCTGATTATAGCAGGTTGTGTCGGAGAATTTTCCACCTAAATTTCTCTCTCTACAATAACGGGGGTCAGATGCACTCTTTCACTGGAGCACACGTTGCTTATTACAGCACACAGGAAGTGGCCAAAGCAAAAGCCTAAAATGAGGTGGGGATGCCAAGCCCTCTAGATGGAATTATGCAAATTAGAAGGTACATACAATTGAATACATAGCATAATTGGTTGGTTATAATATGTGATAAGTGTAAGGTGAAGTGGCCAAGATAATGGCCTCTTAAGTTAGACAAAGGCTGTGTTCTTTAAATAAAGTTGCTATTGATGTGTTACTTTCTCTAGGTGTTTATCTCCTACTGGTCTTCATTCTCAGCACTATTGAGTCTTAGCGTTCTCATCATCATTCTTGTGCCGAACTGTTTTCATCAGTTGAGCTGTATATATTCTGGAATAGTGGATTGGGAAAATGGATTAGAGAACAGCGTAATTCTGCTTGCTTCATCTAATACCATCTTTTTGTTTCAGTTGCAAGCAGTGTACTAAACTGCCTAAAGTTTGCAGTATGTTGTGTAAATAATGGATAAAGGTATAAAATAAAAGGTAAGATTAGCATTATATTAGAGGTTTGGCCACAGGGGGTTCAATTGCCAAAAGCAGTGCAAATATTTGAATCAGGATTATTTATCCTAGCAATAATCTTACCTCTGTGTTCCCCCCACAGAAAAGTCTCTGTAATTGACTAGTTCTTATAAAATTCTTAATATTATAAGCAATTGATACCCAAAAGAAGCTCCCAGCAGGATGGTTTAATCCAGTACCTCTTTTTGTTTTCTGAAGCATAGGGAAGAGGATTGTTCAATCTCTTCTCATCAGGACATACAAAAACAGCAGCTCCTTTAGCAAACTCTTGATATTATTCACCTCTCTATAGAAGTTAAAACTTAGTTGCCAGAGTGCTAATGGCCAGTTCTTTCTGGGATATGTCATTGGGTTTGGCTGACAAATGACACTTGCAGCTATAAGTAAAAAGTAACAGCACTTAACAACTGTACAAGTTTCCCTTTTACTCAGTATTTTTAACTCATCTTTTTTTAACAATATAAGCAGTATGACCACAGTTCTTTTCCTAGCCCTCACCATTAAGGAGTGGAGACTTTATTCCTTTATTCCTTTTACCCAGACCTTAATGTTCTTTTACTTTACACTTAGCCCTATATAACCCTCTACTTTCCAGCCCTTATATTTCCATAGATGCAGCTAAAGTCACCTGATAATCGCTCCCTTTTACTGAGTTACTTCTTTGGCTTTTCAGTTCATAGAAGCGAGAAGATTATTACTTGTGGCCAGCTGTCTAAGTCTTTGGAAGATTTGAAGACTCTGTCATTCCCTTCTCAACTGTAGTAGCTTCCGTATCTCTTTCTTCATTCCATTTCCTCCACATTCAACTTGCTGCTGTAGCCTACTATCACACACTTCTTTCTCTCTTCCACTAACACCAACACACTGTGCTTTCAGTATTCCTCTTTTATTTCCCTGCAGTGCAGATGTGGACTTTTTGCTCTCTTACAATCCCAGAGGCACAATCCATAAGGAAGGAAAATTCAGGTTAACAGCCTTTGGGTATTTTCTTCTATAACATGTTATTGCTGACAAAGAAATTTTTGAAGGAGATGAAGAGACAGAAAATTCCAGGGATTACTTCAGAACCGAAACAATATTATTCTATCATCATTCTAGCCATTGTCTATCCGCTGCTGGATGAAGGCCTCTTCCGTGTGTTTCTAACCAATGTCCTGGGCTTTCTTTTGGCAATTGGGCCCTCAATACTTGCTGATGTTGTTGATCCATCTTGCTTTAGGTCTCTTTCATAGATGCTTTTTATCAAGCGGGATCCATTCTATGACTGCCTTGGTCCACCTGCCATTAGTTCTTGCTATGTGACCAACCCATTTCCATTTCAGTTCTTTTACTCTCTTGATGATTTCTAATCCATGTGCAAGTCTTTCTATCTTGTCTTGCGGCGTCAAGCATGTATCTTTCCATGGCTCTGTGACGCATAGCTTTTATATCCATTGTGAGGTTAGTGTCCATGTTTCACTGGCATAGTGTATGTTAGAACAGGTAGCACACACTGATTGAAAACTTTTCAGGCATTGAGTGAGGTTGTTCTTGAAAATTATATTTAGCTTGCCGAGAGCCTCCCAACCACATTTAACATGCAGTTTAATTTCTTTTTTTGTATCACCTTCCATTGAGATCCATTAACCAAGGTATATGTAGTGGTCTATTACGTCTAGTTGTAGTCTAAAAAAAAATTTTTCTTTGGTGAATTTATTAAAAGTAACCTGGCTCTTTTTCAACTTTATTTTTAAGTCAAATGGTTCTCCTGCTTGGTGCAGCTTGTATGTGCCTTTGTAACTCTTCTGGCTCTTGTGAAAACAGAACATCATCTGCAAATCTTAAGTGATTTAAATAGGTGCCATTGCTTTTTATTCCATCTTTTGCCCAGCGTAGTCTGCGAAATACTTCTTCAAGACAAGTTGAAAAAAGGATAGGTGATATTGTATCACCTTGTTGTACACCAAGTTCTATGTTGATTTCCACTGTAAAATCATTAAGGCAAATTGTTGCCATTTTTTCATATATTGATTATAGTAATTTTATGTAAGCCTTGGTTGAGCAATGCATTGATTATTGCTTGCTGGAATACTGAGTCAAATGCCTTTTCATAGTCAATGAAAGCCATGCACAAAGGCATGGTGTATTCATTGTGCCTTTTGATGACTTGCTGAACAACCTGGATGTGATCCATTGTCCTGTAACCACTTCTGAACCATGTCTGCTCCTTTGGCTCTGCATCATGTAATGTTCTCAATATTCTTTTTGCTATTATCTTGGTGAAAACCTTGTAAATGACTGAAAGAAGGCTTATTGGGCGAGAGTTCTTTAAATCAGAGGTCTCCAACCTTTTTGGTTTGGCGGCTCGGAAAGGGAGACAGGCACTGCTACGTCCACGCGCACAAATGGGCCACGCACCTGCACATGCAAAAATGAGCCCCAAGCATGTGTGCACAAATGGGCCATGCATGAGCACATGCGAATGGCCGCACGTGAGTGCTGTAAACGGGGCGGCGCTAATGCTGGCGGGATGCTATGGGTGGCACTAGGACTGGTGGGATGCTCTGGGGTGGGGCGGCGCTAGCACCGGCAGGATGCTTGGGGCGGCGCTAGTGCCGGTGGGATGCTTGGGGCAGGGTGGTGCTAATGCCAGCAGGATGCTCGGGGTGGCTCTAGTGCCGGTGGGATGCTCGGGGGCGGGGTGGTGCTAGTGCCAGTGGGATGCTCGGGGAGGCACTAGTGCCGGCGGATGCTTGGGATGGCACTAGCATGAGTGGGAGGTTGAGTGCATGCGCGTGTGCAAGTGTACTGGCCATCCTTCATGCGGCCCGGTGGCCAAGCAGCCGTGGCCCAGTAGTGGGCCATGGCCCACAGGTTGGGAACCCCTGGTTTAAATCATCTTGGGCCCCTTTCTTGTGTATAAGAATCACTTCAGCATTTTTCCATGCATCTGGTATTTTTTCTTCACAGAGGCATCTCGAGTACAGTTTTGCCAGTATCTTGCATAAACTGTGACTATCAGCTTTCAGCATTTCAGCTGTAACACAGTCATTTCCTGATGCTTTGCCATTTTTCATTGCTTTTATGGCACTTGATAATTCTATATATATTATTCTATATACTTCGTAATTTAATTAAATTTAATTACATAATAGAAAGGATTAACAATGTAGGAAGTTATGCTTCCTAAAATTTGTATTATTTCTTCCTTTAGCATTTATTATCTACTTAATGTCTAATAGTCAAACTCTGCATTCAATTATAACACAGTAAAAAATTGACACAACATATCAGAATATAAAAAAGTGTCTAATAAAATACAGGTAGTCCTCAACTTATGACCACAATTGAGCCCAAAATTTCTATTGCTAAGTGAAACAATTGTTAAGTGAGTTTTGCCCCATTTTACAATCTTTCTTGCTACAGTTAAGGATATTACTGCAGTTATTAAGTTAATAACACAGTTGTTAAGTGAATCTGGCTTCCCCATTGACTTTGCTTGTCAAAAGTCACAAAAGGCGATCACGTGATCCCAGGATACTGCAATTGTCATAAATATGAGTCAGTTGGCAATAATCTGAATTTTGATCATGTGTCTATGGAGATGCCGTAGGGATTGTAAGTGTGAAAAATGGTCATAAGTTAATTTTTTTCAATGCTGTTGTAATTTTGAATGGTCACTAAATGAACTGTTGTAAGTCGAGGACTACCTATATTAAAATGTTTTTTTTTAGATTCTCGCTAATACTTTTTTCAGCTTTATCCAAACTTGTCCAACTTTATCCATGCTTCTTTGTGCTTTGTTTGCTTTAAAAAATAAATGCATAGAAACTGACTGAAGGCAAATTAGACTGTGCTAAATCTAATGCAGCTTTCATGATGCTAAGCCATGAACTTCACCATACTTACTAACAAAACTGAATTAGATTGTTCCAGAAGTTGCCATTTTCTTATTTGCAGTCATATTGGTTGTGTGTGCAACCAGCATTTACACTCATTCCCTTTGCATTGTGTTTTGAAACATGTACACAGTAATCACAAAAAAAATGATTATGTTAGGAACCATGAATTCCTTTACTGTTCTGTATCCAACATTTCTGTTATTAATTATAGTACTTTTTGTAGTATTTTCCTTTTTTTAAAAAAATGGAACCTGCTATTTAAAAAAATGGAACCTGCTATTTAATTAATGAGTTTCTAATTAATAGACTCTGATGCAGCCCCTGCTGTCATGCTTCTCAACAGAACTTGTGCAAGCCAACTTCCCTTGCTAATTCTGCTCAGTACAATGGGTATTGATAATAGTGCCATTGACATATCATACAAAAAATGTATGATCACATAAAGATTTAAATAAGAAATTCCACTGTTTTAACTCTGTCACCAAATGTATTTAAAAGCTTCTATTTGTTATCATCATCTACATCTAATATTGATACCGGAAGACAGTAGATATATTTTCCCTGCTAATCCAAGCACTGTTTCTCATTTATTTCATAGAGAAATTATTCAGGGACATGGTTTAGATCCAACACTCTCATTCTTTCTAGCTGTGCTTAAAATTGAGGTCATGGTTTCCACACATTGATGTGTTGCTTTACCTGCACTTTCTGCTTAAATGTCTTCCTTTCTATGAATTTTTAGTCTGATCACCCGGCATATGCCTTTATTTATTTCCAAAAGCATTCCAATGATTAAACATAGCTTTTTATAATTTGAAGTTTACTTTTAGGGATACAGCATATTTAATCAGCTGTCCGATATCCTTTAGGCAGGGAACAATCCCACCCTGCTTTCAATACATGATTTCTCCTAATATAAAGAAGCTGGATAAGTCCACACTGATTGCATTAACAATTTATTTACTGTAAGTATGCCAGTGATTGCAACATTTTTTTCTCCAGGTGATTAGCAAAGCTAAAATAAATACTGGAAATTAGTGCAGTTAATATTGGACTCAGTTTTATTATGCTGAATAACTTTTTTCTTACAAATCTCTGGCATTTACGTTTAAATATTGCCTTCTTATTATTATTAATGTTGTTAAAGAAGTTATTTGAAGGCCTTGACAATTTCAGTCAGAGGTTCTATCATAAACATTTCTCAGCATACCTGTATTTTAACTCTCTGCAGAGAATGATGAGGTCCTCAGTTTTCCATATGTTTATCCTGAGCATGGTAGCAGTGGATGTCATTGTTGCTGCTAGCAATTATTATAAGGGAGAAACTTTCAAGAGCCAATATGACGAGTTCTACCTTGCAGAGGTGAGTCTTCCTTTCTTACTGATTTCTTTATATTTCTTATCAAAAGTTTATCACTGTTATTTTTTATTACAGTTAATGACCAGTCCATAAGATCACATTATAGATTAAGACTAATACTGGCTGTATAATTAATAAGGTAAACATGCCAGTCAAAATGTGCAGACATAAATTGAAAAAGAGCATCCTAGGTAGAGAGAAGGCAGGAGAAAGCAATTTCATTTCTAGACCTTTTTGTAAATTGATGCTTTGTAACTGCCCAAAATGGAACCATTTTGTGAGATAACTTTTTTACAATGTGTAAAAAAAATTCAGATTTGTCTATTGGCCTGAAAAAGTTTGGGTTCCAGTGTCCTAGATTCTTTGACTGTTAGAGTTATCCATCAAACATAAATGTTTTGTACAGGATGACAGAATAGATGCTGAGCTAGTACATTGATTAGTACAATGTCAAAGCCTTACTACCTTTCATGACTACTGAGAAATAGCAAAAAGCTCTTGTACTACATTCAGAGTTTATTTATTGAACAAAATCTCTATAGCTGTCTAACTCAAAGGGAATGGTTTTAGGTGGCTTACAAGGATTAAAAATATAGAAACCCACAACATATAACACTCAGCACCTGGATAAACAATAACCCCACTCATGGGGGGGGGGGAACCACATTAACAACAGCAGAGTCCATCTGCCCACCTGATCCAAAGACAGGTAGGTCTTGAGAAAAGCTCACAGTTGGAGCCATCCAAATCTCTGGGAGATTATTCTTGTATAAGGCAGGTGCTGCCACTGAGAAGGAACAACTGTGGAGTCCTAAAATATGGCATTGTACTAGGTCTAGTGGAGCAAGCCAAAACAATGGGACAAGTGGTCCCACGGGTAGCCTGGCCTTATGCCAGGAAGGATTTTATCAGTGATCATCAGCACTTTGAAATAGACCAACAAGCCTGATGGAAACTAGCACAGATCACAAAGTAGTTGTGTTATATAGTCATCATGTGAAATGCTGCTGCATTTTCTGAGTGTTCTTGAAGAGAAACCCCATGTAGAATACATTATAGTAATCCAAATGGGAAATGACTAAAGCCTGAATCACCATAATGTTTGAGGAAAAATCGTTTTTAAACCAAAAAAATCAAGTATTTTTAACCAAATGGTTTGCAAAACATTTGATACTTTAAAAAAAAATTCCTCTAAGAATATACAGTAAAATGCTAATAAACTGATATACATAATCTAATAATAAATTGTATGTTTAATTCAATAATTGTTAAAACTTCTCATAATGGAATAGTGAATGAATGAAGTGAGTAACCCCAACACAAGCAAGAAGGCTACACCAAAATTATACACCATAGGGAGCAAACAGTTTCTAAAAAATGACCCCAAATAGGAACCTAAGGAAGAAAACCAATACACCCAAATTGAACACAATAGGGTATAATCAACTTCTGTAAAAATGACCCTATATATCAACCTAAAGAAGAACAATGGAAACTTTTAGAAGAAAGCAACAACCAAGAGCAAAGCCCCTAGCCCACCCCAATGAAACCTCTCTGAAATTGAACAATCACTTTCATAGCCTCCCATGGAAGAAATAGTGAAGAGCAACAAAAATGATCATGGGGCTGGAGGCTAAAATGAACAAAGAACGATTACAGGAAATGGACATGTCTAATCTAATGAAAAGAGGACAAGGGGTGACATGAGAGCCCTGTTCCAATATTTGAGAGGCTCCTACAAAGAAGAGGGGGTCAACCTATTCTCCAAAGCACCAGTAGACAAGAAAAAAACCAACCAAGGAGAGAAGCAACCTTCACTAAGGATAACGTTGAGAGCAATTAACCAGTGGAATAATTTGTCTTCAGAGGTGGTGGGAGCTCCATCACTGAAAGCTTTCAAAAAGAGACTGAACAACCATTTGTCTGAAATGATACAGAGTCTCCTGCTCAAGCAAAGGGTTGGACTAGAAGACCTCTGAGCTCTCTTCCAACTCTATTATTCTATGTTCTATGAAACAAACCAACATTATTACAGATGCCTTGACCAAGATAAGGCTGATTTACTATGATTTAAATGATGGTGGACAAGATGGGGCCAGGATGGTTGTTTCAAGTTACACCTTTTGACTTTATACGCAACCATAAAGCTTTTTAATTGATATTGATTTGATTATTTGCCATCAAGTTATTTTTTACTCCTAATAACCACATAAATAGATGTTTCCCATGATGATCTATCCCTAACCTTTCAAATTTCTCAACAATGTATTCATCACCAGTGTAACTGAGTCTATCCACCTTGCTGCTGGTTATCCTTTTCTTCTTTCCTTTCCAACATTAGAGGTTTCTCCTGGTTTTTGCATAATGTATCTAAAATAGGATAATTTGAGCTTGGTCATTTGTGTCTTAATAGGGGAACTTTGGATTGATTTGTTGGATAATCTATCAATTTGTTTTCTTAGCTGTCCATGGTATTCTTAGGAATTTTCTCCAATATTAAAGTCCAATATTAATATCAAGTGCCACATATATGGATACACCACAGTGTATGTGTTTCAGAGTGTAGGGGGGTTAAAATTGGCTTGTATTGTTTAGATATTAATATTTAATTCAAGAAAATGTTTTGCACTAGCTATATATGTATTTGTTCTATATTCTTTGTTTATCTTGCTTTTGACAAAAATCTCTCAAGCAACTTTCAAAAAGGGAGGACAAAGACATCACTTTGCCAATAGGCAGAAGGAATTTCCCTTACAATATGTCTTGTTTTAAGAAAGATATTGGTAACTGGGGAGCATATATTTTTCTTCTGCTCTGCAGTTCTGCTCTGCAACTGACAGCTAGACCTGAATGTTTTCAGGAATAAGGAAAACACACTCTTGTAACTACTCAACCTTTACCCCTTGCTGCAATGCAAAATACAGTCTTCGGGACTGCAGATATTTCTTTTTCCTCATCTCAGAGATTTGATCTGAAGCCGAGGTCTTTTTCTTGGGAGAGTCAGTATGCCTATAAGCACATTTCTCATGCTACAAGATTAGAGACATAACAGTAATTCCAAGAAATTCTGCTTAGGCTCCTTTTGTCCTTTTCTGTTCCCACAGGTGGCCTTTACACTCCTTTTTGATCTGGAAGCTCTCCTAAAGATCTGGTGCCTGGGATTTACTGGATACATCAGTTCATCTCTTCATAAATTTGAACTGCTGCTGGTTATTGGAACTACTCTTCACATTTATCCAGTCCTCTATCATTCACAGTTTACATACTTTCAGGTAGAGTGCTAATTTCCACTTCAATCTACCAGAGGAAAATATTATTTGAAATCACTCGAAAAAGGGTCTAAATATTATTGATGTTTATTAATTTATTTTATGGTTTTATTATTTTCATTTTCAGCATGATGCTCACCTGTCAAATAGGTATTTCTTACTGAATTATCATATTTGTTGTAGCAATACACTTTTTTTATAATTGAATCCAAAGCACCTTAACATTTACATGCCACCTTTCAATTTCACTTGAAAGATTTTCAACTTCAACCATAGCTTTTGAGATAGCTAAGCTCTCAATGCAAAAATACATTTTAACCTAAAATGCAAAAATACAGTCTAATCTAAAAGCCAATAATTAAAATCATTAAATAAAATTTCTTTTTCTTTTTCTTTTGAGCTTCTGAAACATCCCATTCTTCCACACTGCCTGTATGGCTTGGTCCATCCAGGTTTTGTACTCTTCTTCCCCAGCTGATACAGACTGTGTCCCAGAAAAGATTCTCAGCAACATTTTTATTATAGAAAATTGGAAAGAGATAATTTTGAAGATGAACAGAAGAGCCAAACTAATTTAATGGATAGGTTATCTAGTAGCCTACCTATGGATATTCAATAGCCTATGGATGCCAGAAGAACAGGGGGAATGAAAATATAAATACATCAGAAATAATTACAGAATCCTCAACTTACAAATATTTGTTTAGTGACCATTCAAATTTAAGATGGTTTTGAAAAATTGACTTGTGGACAGACCTCACACTTACAAACATTGCAGGGGCTCCATGGTCACATGATTGCGATCTGGGTGCTTGACAACTGGCATTTATTTACAATGGATCATGTGTCCTGGGGTCATGTGGTTGCCATTTGTAACTTTCCCAGATGATTTCTGACAAGGCAAATGAGTGGTTGAAGCCACTTAATGACCACAGTGATTTGCTTAATGACCGATGGCAAAAAAGATCGTAAAATCGGGCATGGTAATCATTGCATCATTTAGCAACAGAGTTTCTGGTTCTGATTGTGGTCCTAAGTTGAGAACTACCTATATTGCAGCCAAAATCACAAAATAAAGTAGTTAAAATAACTGTTTCCCTTCATAATGATCACTATCCATGTTTTGAATAATTTTGGGATTATCCTTCCTTATAAAGTGGTGTTTGTGCATGTGTGTGTATACATGCTGTACATTCATACATACATTTACACAATAGAAAAGCAAAAATCTTTTTTAATATAATGTATAAATTGAAGGAGCTAATCATCTCACATTACTGATGGAAATATAAGTATGTAGCTTTTTTTCAGATATACAAACATACTCATATACTCATATATAATCTTAATGGTGAAATAAGAAATATTTATCATATGTTGGAGAGGGATAAATTGATTAAGTTTTCTGCCTCTAATCCTCAAAAAAATTCAAGCCATACTCAAATAAAAATACGGACTTGTGAAGGATACTGTTTGATGTCTGTCCTGTTTCTCTCTTGATGAAAACAAATGGGCTTGTAAGCTAGTTTCTGGAAAGATTAATTGGATACTTAAATGTCAATTAAGGTAATATAGGTATTGGTGGAAGCACCCACAACAAAATACTTAGCAGAACACTAGTCAAGCATGAAACAACTTGTTTTTAACATTTAAAGAAAAACTGGATAGTTTCATCTATTCTGATTAAAGTATATACACAAATATTGATTGACTGATTGATTAAAAATCAATTAGCTTAGGAGGCATGACACTTAGTGTGACATGGAGATGTTATTTGCAGGTTGCAGATTATCCCATATGTACCCCACTTTCTCAGAATGGGGAGAAACAGAGTTTCAGCCCTTGGGTGAAGATTGGGATTTAGAAATGTTTAAGAGGGATTTTTTTCATTATTATTGTAACCCTTTCCTGAATCTCCCATATATAATATATTTTTATTTGTTTCTTTTTTAAAAAAATGTAAATGTTTGGGCCTCACCTGCTCTACTTACTCTAATATCATCAGATGTATTGTAGACATACCCTCTACTCCTTTAAAGCCAATGTTAATGTAAGAGACCCAGTCACAAAAGACATACATACATACATACATACATACATACATACATACATACATACATACATACATACATACATACAGGAATTAGAAGAGATTTCAGTATGACTGCCATTCAGGGGTAGATGAGCTGATGTCCTCTGAATGTTACACTTTTTTTGGCTATGCTGACTAAGGCTAAAGGGAAGTTAAGATGAAAACTTTAAGTTGTCCCACCCTGCAAACTCTTTAGTTTTCAAGTAAGAATCAAGATAGAATTGCAGAACGTCTCGCAATTCTGTAACAATAATCCTTGAAATATTTCAGTTTAACATAGAATTCTGACCTAGATTTTTGTAGAAATTGCTGTCTGTTTCTGGAAATTACTATTGGTTATTTAATTTGGTGTTCCTTCTTTTCTTTCATGTTTCTATTGATTATAAGGCAGTGGTGGCGAACCTATGGCACGGGTGCCAGAGGCGGCACTCAGAGCCCTCTTTGTGGGCACGCGCACCGTCGCCCCAGTCCTAGGCCTTCAGATGGGTTTTATAAAACCTTTTCGCTTTAGGCCTCCGCCGCCGTGTGCAAAAAAAAAAAGGTTTAATCAGTCAATTTCAACTTCTCGCGGGGAAAAAAAAGGTCTTGCAAAGTTGGAATTGATTGATTGAACTTTTTAGTCCCACCCAGTCTGCCGTTACCACCGCAGCCACGCCCACCCAATTGGCCACGCCCAGCCAATGGGCCATGCCCAGCCAATGGACCACACCCACCTGGCACTCGACGATGCATAAGTGGGTTTTGGGTTGCAGTTTGGGCACTCGGTCTCTAAAAGGTTCGCCATCACTGTTATAAGGTATCATATTTAGACACAAATAAATAAGAGAGAAATAAATGAACTATAATTCACCTTCGATTTCAATTCTATGAATATAGAAACACTGAAAGTTTGGCCATCAACTTGAAATTATATAAAATAATACATTTAATCAATATAGATCTTATTACTTAGGAAAGTGTTTAAACTAGATGATTTGGAAAGCCGAATATCCCTTCCCCAAGCATTAGAACAGCCACACTCTTTGGAAGTGTCATAAAATTGTTTCAAAGTCCAGCTGTCACTCCCAAGAATTCTAGCGAAGTGAAACAGCAGAGCAAAGACATGTACAGAGTGCCCAGGGAGCTTCAAATTAGCTGAGAAGACCTGTCAAAGGGAAGAGAGTTTCTTAAATACAGTACTTTGCACTTCTTTTGAATGTTTTGCACATCCCTAACACTGTAGTCAACCATTCCATCTATATTTTTCAAGCTATATGCCGTGGGTGTTACTAGAAAAAGAACCAATTTGTTTCATTTGTCAACCTGCAGCTACGTCAGTTAAAAAAAAATGTTTTCTTTCTCTCGGCAGGTACTTAGAGTTGTTCGACTTATAAAGATTTCTCCTGCTCTGGAAGATTTTGTATACAAGATTTTTGGACC
Organism: Protobothrops mucrosquamatus; assembly: GCF_001527695.2. Taxonomy (NCBI): domain Eukaryota; kingdom Metazoa; phylum Chordata; class Lepidosauria; order Squamata; family Viperidae; genus Protobothrops; species Protobothrops mucrosquamatus. The sequence goes on from NW_015386952.1 coordinate 738,271, forward strand.
TGGAAAAAAGCTTGGGAGTTTAGTTGTATTTACCGCCAGTCTATTAATTGTAATGTCAGCCATTAGTTTGCAAATGTTCTGTTTTGTGGAAGAACTAGACAGATTTACTACATTTCCAAGGGTAAGTTAAAAATTCCATTGCAACCAATCAGATTATAGCTGTTTAGAAATGGCTTTATACTTTAACCGTATTAATGCCAGTTCCTAGTCTTCTGTGAGAAAAGGTTTTGTTGTTCTTGTGTGATATGTTGAGTTTATTTATTTTGCTATGACCTTTGATCCTTTATTTTGCTTAGTCTGTTTTTATTTCACATCAAAATGGCCCTGGTGGGTTGACAGGAATAGTTCTTTGTAACCATGTAATTATGAATGTATTTGTTAGATTTTATATGTCCTCTCCCCAAAGAGTTCAGAATAAAACAATGTATTGCTAATAAAGGAGAATATTGGTAGCTCAGAGTTGAAATGAGGGGTCCTTGGTGTTCTCTGAGCTTGCTTGTTTTCTTGCAGACATTTCATT
>NW_015386952.1:738980-765219 GCF_001527695.2 Protobothrops mucrosquamatus
TACTTAGTTTGCATAATGAAACATCTGCAAGAAAACAAGCAAGCTCAGAGAGCACCAAGGATCCCTCAAAGCAATATATACAGGATTTTTATTGCCAGATGCCAAGTCCTAATAGCTTTTGAGATGTATACAATAATATTTCTATGCATGTTTTCCTATTGGAGGTCAACAATAAAGTTGGCCAAACTCTAAAACCCAGGGAGCATGAAGACACCGGGTCTGAGAAGGCAAAATAAAAACTGTATCTTAAAGATTTGTTTGTAAGAAAAGATTTCTTGTAAGATCTTAATTATTGACTCCAAAGAGTAAAAGAAAATAGCTTTGTGTGCATAAAGTTCACTCAGGATTAACAGATGATCAGATTTATCCATGATGTTTAATTCTACTAAGAGTAAAACCACTCAAATTTATCAAATTCTGTGTTTCCATGGATATGCCTTTAATTCATATCAGAACCATAGCTTCTACATTTAGGCAAGAAAAACCAAATGCACAGGTACAGTATAGGTGGTACCTTGCTAAATAGTAATAACTGTGAGAGGGATCCTACTGGATAATCACTTAAATATGAGCCAACAGTGTGCTGCAGCTGCCAAAAAAGCCAACATAGTCCTGGGCTGCATTAATAGAGGGATAGAATCAAGATTACATGAAGTGTTAATACCACTTTATAACGCCTTGATAAGGCCACACTTGGAATACTGCATCCAGTTTTGGTCTGGGACCAGAGATTTACTTTTCTGAGTTTATGTGGTGCCTTCCTATTGGCTGATTGGTATGTTGATGGCTGACAATGGGCTGTAACCTGTGTTCTACTGCTTCTGAAATGTTTTTGATGTATGCTAGGGTGAGCCATACAGTTGGTTTTGTTACCTTCTTTTTTCTTTCCTTTCCTTTCCTTTTTGTTCAAGCATCTTTGTAATAAGTGCTTGTGGGTTCCCATTCTGCCTGAATTGTTCATGTAGGTACCTTCTCTCCAATTGTTTAACTTCCTATTATTGCTGTTTCTTATTTCAATGCTGTTGATTAGGTCAATAAAATTTTGAATTAATAAAAGCATATGATAGTTATATGTAAGAATTGATAGTATCTATTTTTAGTTAGAGCAGAAATATAAGCAAAATATATCATTCCTATACCTGAAGATGCAAGTTTGCTCTTTTGTTGCTCTAGGAAAATGATCATTTCTAGATTGAAAAGTACAGTTGTTTTCAACAAATTCTCCAGCTTATTAAACTAAAATCAATGTACATGTCAAATTACTAGGTAAATATAGATAGAAAGAAAGGTCTTACCTAAAGAAACTTCCAAATGAAAATTTCAAATTAATTAACTAAAAATACAGATTTCCCCCCCCTAAAGATATAAACTATGTGAATATAATTTTGTCACTGGAAAATTCTTTAGACTTTTAAATCACATTTGAGATTTTTTTTAACTATTTTATTTTATTCAAAAGATTAAGAACCAAAATCCAAAAGAAAAGAATTGAACAGAAACAGAACAAAACTAAACAAAAACATTGAAAAAATGTGAATTAAAAAACCAAAAACATATATTATCTCCCCCCATTGAGCACTGAAAAAATCTATTGTAACAATAATAGCTTCTCCCCTTGCAAAGCAAGTCCAGAATTTATAAGCTCGTACATCTATTTGCAATCCAATTGACCTGTCATACATTACATATGTCAAAGGAAAAATAGTTAACATTTGAGGCTTTTGAGGCTAGCATTGCATGTCACAAACTCCTACTGATTAGAATCACCTACTTACTTTATGTCTCTTTTAGCTTGGAAATTTGTCATATGGGAATTTCTTTCCTTACTTCTATTTCAGCGGAAGATTAGCAAATGTGCTGTAGCATGTTTTTTGTTTATGTTTTTTAATCTCATTCACATCTTCCCATTTTGCACAATAAGAAGGATTATATTTAAATGAATAGAAAATTAACATACTAACAATGAGGTGTGGCAGAACTTTACTTTTTTTTTACCAGCAGGATATTAAAACAAAATATGAAATAATTCAGAAATAATATATCCTATCATTACTTTAAAATGGTGGTGTTTTATTAATATCCTCAGGGCTATCGCTTTATTCTAATGTCAATACTGTATCACTATGTCTTCTGCCACTCCCTACCTTTCCAACAAGCTGCTGGGAATTCTTTTATGATTGGTTCTTAATACAGCCATTTATTTTAATTGCTTTTTTTAAAAAAAAAACACCTCTTTTTTGTTTTTCTACTTTGTCCACTTAAAGTGACTATAACAGAGAAATATATGTACTTTAAAAGGAGTATGGAGTTAGATTCTAGATGAATAAAGTAGAAGAATGCTGCTGATTTTTGTTCCATAAATGTAAGAAAATAGAACTCAGGTTCACATTGAAAATGGTTTTCCAGATTTTTCTCTGAGTTCAGTTCTGGGCCTGGCTCAGAGTAACATCCTCCTTGTTTAATAGATTATAGCAGCGTTTCTCAACCTGGGCAACTTTAAGATGTATGGACCAACTCCCAGAATTTCCCAGGCGGCATGGAGAATTTGGCTGGCTAGGGAATTCAGCGAGTCGAAGTCCACACATCTTAAAGTTGCCCAGGTTAAGAAACACGAGTCTACAGATATAGAAAATTGCCAGCTAGAATCTTCTGGAATGGGTAGCCATATTGAATCAAATAATGAAAGTTCCTGTAGGTCTTGACATATCAGACCAGTGGCAGCAGAAGACTTTTGCATATCCATACACTCATTATGGACAAATGTTTTGGGTTCCTTGGTGAAAGGGAAGAGGAAGACCGACATTTTAGCTGGGCACAGAAAGCACAGTATCATTCCCCTCTAAGTAAAAGCAAACTTAAAATGGTCAGCATGTTCTGACATGGAATCTTGCTCTAGATGCCAAAAGACTTAGCTGAAAGAGAACAATTGATTATCACTTCCATTAATGTTACTGAAGTACAAGCCGTGTAGGAACATTATATGTTTTTAAGAGAAAAAGAGAGAAAAGGCAGACCGCTTTTATTTCCTAATGCCTCTAAATTCCATGCTTTCACATGGTTTCTTGACAAACAGGACATAAATAGAAGCTTATGGTTGCCATGGCTACCATCTACAGCATTCTCTAGCCCATTTTTCTCAGATTGCAAGGTCTCATATTTTGTTTTCAGGTAAATGGGGGCTTTTAAAATCCAATTTTGTAATGGGTACTATTTCTTCTTTTCCTTTTTGCTTGATGTTTAATTGTTGAAATTATGGTTGAACTAAAAATGTGGAACATGCCTTGCATTTTTAAACTGTTCTAGAAACTTAGTATTTTTGTGCATTGTGCTTTTGTTGAAGAAGAAAATTTTATGGGGCATACTTATTTCAGGAAATATAAATTAATATTCTGATTAATATCACACTCAAAGATGTGAACCTCCCCTAAAGAAAAGAAAGAAAACTAAAAAAAATGAGATTTTTTTTCTGATTTCTTCCAGAAGCACTTTTTTTTTTAAGAAAATGGAAATAATATATTTTAAAAGACCCATTTTTAATATCCTTGCTTTAAACAACACATGAAATGGTTAAAATATGAAATAAATGTGTTAAATATATACCAAATATAAAAATAGACCACAGAGATCAAGAATCTTGTCTCAGGATAGGCAAATATCCATTCTTCAGGAATTCATGAAAATTATAAAATATTATAAAAATGCAGAATCCAAGACTAAAACGTCTGATAGTACTTTAGATTCAAAAAATGAGACTGACTAGATAATGTTTAATACGATAGGAATGTATATTTTGTTCTCTCCTTCATTTATTTCCTTTATATTAATATTTTCTGAATCTATTAGTTGTGATCAAAGATGGATGTCAAAAAGTCAAGATGGCAGTCACAACCATATAATCAAAGCCCCGGCCATTTTATCTGTGCATTACCACAAATACCAACTTATTTGATAACATAGCTGTGACCATATCTTGACTTTTTTGACCCCATTGTTCAGACAGTGATCCAAAGACTGAGGAAAGAAGTCTGATGATACCAGGACATAAAATAAGTTCTATTCTAGCTTTTCCATGATTTGATATTAGAGATGGTGCATTGATTAAGGGAGAAAAATATTCTTTTTCTTAGCTATTGATACTTAATATTTGACAAATTATACATTGCAGCTAAAAGTAAAAAAGTTGCTGCTGAACAGCCATGATGAGTAGCATTAACTAAACTTAAAAACAATTAGAATAAATCTGAAGGGTTCTTCACACATATATACTGTACACACACAATTTAATTAAAAAAAACCTCTATTTGCATAAATCTGCAGGTCTCATTTTCACAGCTGTTGGTTGTTCTGACAGCAAGATAGCTACATTTCTGATTCCTTTTAGCATAACTGGTGGGAAGTATATCTTTCAACTAAAAATATCTTGCTCTGAAAGAAAGATTGCTACTTTCCAAAGTTAAAATCACTGTCTACAGCCATATTATCTTAAAACTAATGTTTTTCCAATACAGAGGTTGTCACTTACAGGAAACATCCTGGAACACTGTTAGAATGAATCATATTATAAATGGTGGTTTTGATTTTCTTAGACAAAAAGATGATACTTTTTTTAAAAAGTTCAAAAATAGCTGCAGCTCCATTTAATACCAGAACCAGATAGTTACTACCAAGAAATAATGTAAATGATATTAGTCTTCTTTTTTCTTTGTCTTACTATGTGAGATATTCAGATCTGTGAAAGAATTTAGACTACTGTATGTTGGTTTCACTGTGAATCACATTATGATCTGCATTCAAATGCACATACAGAGTTGAGTTCAGACTTAGTGTTTAACATCTGAATGGAGGCTTTTATGATCATCTGAATATCTGTGGCATACTAGAAGCTATAAATCTGAGAATAGAAACTGGAGAACGTTTTTCCCTTTCTGAGGAATAGTACGTGGAAAACACTGATGAAATATAGCCTACTAGCCATAGATACCTTTAGGAATGGTACTAAATTGTGGTTTTACAACTGTACTGAAATTCAGTGTGCTCCTTGGTTTTTACAAAGGTTTATTGCTGTGACGTGTTTCGGATTAAAATACATGCTAATGATATGATATGGGTTTTTTTTGGGGGGGTATTAGAAACTCCTGCTAATAAACAGAAGCATGCAGTTTCTACCAATAATACCATCAGAGCAGTGTACCATCTGTCAACTACTTGTCATTAACCAGATTGTCCCTACAATTCCAAGTCTGGTACTATTATGATGCTTGTTTGCTTATTTTAGTAAAGGATATCTAACTGGCTTGTTTGTTTATGTTTTGATATAGGCTTTCATGTCAATGTTTCAAATCCTGACACAGGAAGGATGGGTGGACGTCATGGATCAGACTCTCAATGCTGTGGGTCACATGTGGGCACCTGTTGTTGCTATTTACTTCATTTTATATCACCTTTTTGCTACCCTGGTAAGTTGCATATATAAATTTTTGAAACATTTTTCATGCTGATTTATGAGTGCAAAACCAGGTCATCTAATGTAATGTCAGTAGACCTCCAAGGATACCAAATATATGTTTTATCACTTTATATTACATGCAAAGTAGATGCAGGGCAGAAACAGTACAAAGGAAGAATAGCTCTTTTCTCTGTTTCTCTATTGATCAGTTCTACCATTCAATTTCTTCTGGGCATTTTAAGTTTACTTTTACAGAAGAAAAATTGTCAGGGAGAGAGCTGTCAGGAACAGGAGGAACTTTCTTTTGATTGATAGTTGCTTTTATCTATTTCTTGAATATTATACCAATTGCAGATTGGGAGTTAGTATTTCCTAAGATAACTTCTACTTTTGCCTAGTGTTGCCTTCCTACAATTTTTGGGCATTGGCAGAAGCCTTCTTCATTGCCTTGAATTGTCACATGCCCTGCTTAGAGATACTCAGCTGTTGATTTAGAGTTTGGGCATCACTTTTAATTTTATTATATGAATGTTTTGCATTTTAATAGCATTAAATAGGATCATTTTAGCTATGGTGGCATAGTGATTAGAATGCATTATTGCAGGCTATTTCTGCCAACTGTTAGCAGTTCGATCTTCACTGGCTCAAGGTTGATTCAATCTTCCATCCATCTAAGATTGGTAAAATGAGGACCCAGATTGTTGGGGGCAATATGCTGGCACTGTAAACCACTTAGAGAGGGCTGTAAAGCGCTATGAAGCAGTATATAAATCTAAGTGATATTGCTATTGCTATTACTGGCACTTCGAATAACGATTGCTACTTAGGTCCCAGGAATGGATACTCATTTAGGGAAATATCTGTACAGAATTGTACAGATACTCATTTAGGGAAATATCTGTACAGAGCCAACTTACCTTTTGAGCTCATGGATTTTCATTTCTCAATAAAGACAACCATGTTAATTCTTGGAAAGAATCTGGAGTTCAGATCTGTAACATGTGGTGATCTGTGTTTACAAAAAATTCAAGGTGTTTTTAAACAAGACCATGCTTCCTCTTTAATCTAATAGAATAATTATTAATATTCTGGATCACAGCAAAACAGGGATCATAATGAAGCAAGAACATGCATTTATTATGCAAAGATTTTCTATAGTTTCATTGCATTGCAGTCTTCCCATAGCGGTAATTAAATAGAAAGCTAATAAATGACTTGGGGCAATAGCTGATAATTAGGAGTTAGTGTTTTCTTATTTTATGATGTCCAAATTAGCACATGAAAAATGTCATGCGATGGTATACTAACATAAGAGCAAACCAACAATTATTTTGAGATATAGATAGATATAGATATAAATATATAAATAAAGAGATATAGATATATAGATATAAATAAAAACTATGATGTTCTGTTCCCAACATATTTTGGAGCAGTTTGCTGAAGCCAAATGACCTCTGTATTGCAGAACACATTGAAGGGATGCAATTTTAGCAGATGTTCATTGCTTTACACTTCTGGGATGTAGAACAGGTGCTTTTTTATACGAAAGGGAGTCTCCAATCCAGTGGAACATATGTCAAAAAAAAAATCTCATTAAACTGAAGAGACATAAGGATTGATGGTGTTATCTAGTGCAAGTCTGGCAATTGCAACAACAGCTTCCTCAACCAAGTTCATTTAGTTCATTAAGGAAAGGATTATCCCCTTTTTTGACCTAAAGTATAGTTATCTAGACAGAAATTGAGTTTTCTAGAACTTTCTAGAACAGTGGTTCTCAACCTGTGGGTCGGGACCCCATTTGGGGTCGATCGACCATTTCACGGGGGTCGCCAAGCAAGGCTGTCCGCCATTTTTTTTGTCTATTTTTTTTGTCCGCCATTTTTTCCCCTTTTCCGGCGGGTGCCTTGGGCTGGGCCAGCTGGTGGTCGGCCTGCTCCGTCTCTGCCGCTTGCCAGCTACGCCTCGGCCAGCGCAGGGGGCGGAACCACGCATGTCCGGCGCTCCCGGGCAGGGAAAGTCCTTGACGTACGACCGGTTGGGTAGTCCTCGACTTACGACCGGTTTAGTCCTCGACTTACGACCGGTTTAGTCCTCAACTTACGACCGGTTTAGTCCTCGACTTACGACCGGTTGGGGTCACGGCATTAAAAAGGTTGAGAACCACTGTTCTAGAACTTATATTCCTTCTATCCCCTTCTAAGGAGTACAGATTTTCCTGCATCCCTTTCCAACATATATGTTATCCCAGGATGTTCATATTCATACATTAATGTCTGTGCATATACATGTATGTATGCATACCTTAATAATACCACTATTTAGAGGTTGTTGGCCAGGGGAGCAGAGGGGACAAATGCTGAAAACTACCTTATGCAAGCTCCAACCCATTTGCATGGACATCATGACATCACAGGTACATATGAAAGGGGCAGAATTTGCATCAAGATGGCCCGACCATGCTATTATCATTTTAACAAAAGCTCTAGAACCTGAGGATGCCCCTGTCATGATTACAGCATTTAGCAGTTCTGTAAAACTTCAGTAACCATGACAAAAAAAAGCTCTAGGAAATTGTGACAGGGACACAAGCAATAAAGCAGCAGGAAAACATTGCAACAAATGATAACTTTCAGAACTCAGAATGAGAAGGCGGGTAAAGTTCAAAAGTGCTAATTGTATGCACTTGAAAACAGATTCTGTAGAGAGCTGAGAGAAATGAATAGTTTTCACAGCAGAGGCTAAGATAGAAGTTACATTTGAAAAGCAAAAACTGTGTTAGGAGTGAAGTCTATTATTAAAACTCAAAAGGGGATGGTGAAGTTAAATAATAAGCTGAGGTTTAACTGTTCTTTTGTGATAATGCTCTAGATTTGTTTTTGACATTCAATAAAAATCTTCCTTCTATGCCTGTCATTCTCAGCCATAGAAATGGGAAACAATCTGCCTAAACTGCACTGTATTTTGCACCCAAGGCACAATTCTTTGATCAAATCTTGGAACAGCTTTTCATTAAGTTTTTAGCTGAAGCAGTGGCCTGAAGGAGGGTGAACTATTATTGAGCAACATATATGCATGCATGTATGTAGTGTATGTACTATATGTTTGTATATACATAAGCAATCCATAAAAGCCATATCCAGAAATCCAAATAGTCTACAAATATATCTCTCCTCTATTTTGGACTTTTTCTTCATATTTACTTGACTAAAAGGATATTAATTTATTAAAAATATTAAGTATTCAGTTCCATTTTTTAAATTTTGTAGATTCTGCTGAGCTTGTTTGTTGCTGTTATTCTAGACAACCTGGAACTTGATGAAGATCTAAAGAAACTTAAACAAGTAAGGTTGTTTATATTGGATATTATTTATACCAAAACTGTACTGTAACACATTCTCTTCTCTTTTGAAAATATAGATGCCATCTTCAGAAAGTAAAATAAGAGATGTGTATAGCGTACTAAAACTTGATATGCCTAAATATTAAAGATCAATTAAAGAGGCAGGGGAAGGATATCCTATGTTTATATTTGTTGAGCATTGAACAATTCATTTTTAGTAGTGTTTAGCCCACTACTGTATCATATTTATCAAAATAATTACTTGAGAATCCAGGCAAGAGTATCATCTGACATTTCCTGAGAACATTAAGAGATGCTGATTGCTGACTGCTCGCAGTTCGAGTCTCACTGGCTCAAGATTGACTCAGCCTTCCATCCTTCCGAGGTCGGTAAAACGAGGACCCAGATTGTTGGGGGCAATATGCTGACTTTAAAAACCGCGGTATATGTCAAACTATTGCTATTTATTTTCACTACAACAATATACTGTTTTCCACTGGAATGAAGATGAAGAATATGAACAGCATCAACACAAGAAAAGAAAATAATATTAAGCATAGGGGCAAAATCAAACCCAAGAAGAGGCACTGAAATTCATCAGAATGGTAGAGTAGGGCAGTAAAGCACTGTGAAGTGATACAGTATATAAGTCTAAGTGCTATTGCTGTTTGTATTGCTATGATGCACATGGAAGGACAGACTGCACTTCCTTTCTCTGTAGATTAATATAAATATACAATACAACTTAAGTCTTAGCCATCTCTTGTTCCAAAATTAGCTAATCCCAAATAAGTGCCACCTTTGGAATTTATATACCATTAGCATAGAATCTGTCGGTTTCCTTCAGTTTGATTCCTATATGCAAACAGGGATGTTTCCTTTATGTATACAGGGACTGATTATTTTCAGTTAATAATAAAAGTAGACTTTTAACCTACTGCAGTTATGCAGAAGCTTTCCCATATAAACAAATAGGCCACAGCTATGTCATGGCAGATAGATATCAATAAGCAGTGCTCTCTGGACAAGGAAATGAAGTCACAGGAAAGGTTAACTGTTGGTAGATTGCTGGGAGGGGGGGACTATTTTGTTGAATGAGGTGCCAAATACTTTTGGGTGAATGGGGAGAAAGTGCAATAATGAATATACCAGTAACCTAGAATTAAGGAGAAACTTCTTGACAGTTAGAACAATTAACCAGTGGAACAACCTGCCTCCAGAAGTGGTGAATGTGCCAACACTGGAAGTTTTTAAGAAGAAACTGGACAGCCATTTGTCCGAAATGGTATAGGGTTTCCTGCCTGAGCAGGGGGTTGGACTAGATGACCTCCAAAGTCCCTTCCAACTTTATCATTATTATTATTAGTACCATAGCTTTTCAAGTTTTATTAGCAGATGTGACATAGAAATATTTTTATGGTCTTTTTATGGTCTCCCTCTGTTAACAAATATTGAAGAGACTCACTTTTTTCCCCCTTTCTCAAACCTTCCAGAATTTAGGGGCATGCCACTTTGGATTCCGTAATATTTCTTTTTTATATGATTTTTGTATTATTTTACTGGAAGTCAGTCTTATTGGAGTGAATAACACTGTATGTAAAGACACTGCCAGAATGTGAAATCACTGAAGCAACTTAAATGATTCAAAAAATAATGGAGTGCATGGCAAGTGTCTGTTTCCTTGTAGAACTCTCAGCCCCTCCACTATCTCCAGGGGTAAAAGGAAAAGGGCTTTAGAGAATAGCTATTAGTGAATAGTTAACTTCAGTGGCAAACCTCAGATTGCAGGATGTATTTGCTGGGTTTTTTTCTTCAGCATAAAACTCAGCATCATCCTAATGGGTTTTAGAACATTATAGTTTTCATTCTCATGGAGCAGAATTCTTAATGTATTTCTTCGGGGAATGTTTTCTTGCTTATGAATAGAAGAACAAACAATTTTATGAAGCACGATTTATCACTTAAGGGTGCTGAACTAAACCATATCCTCCTGTAAACCTTCAGAAATTAAATTTAAGTGCATACGTAAAAGTGAAATGCATGTTTTAGTAAAGGATAAATTTCAAATTAAATTATTTTAATTAAATGCTGTACTTAGGAAGTTGTAAATAGTCTACCAGTAATACTGTCATTTTGTCAAAATGCATAAAGAATTTCACAAATATCAACCTAGTACATATTTCAGTATTAACAAAAATAATTTAATTCACATCTATACATAAAAGTGATCAGCATGAAAAGTGGGTTATTGTTTCTTTGTTTCTTAAATGCTGCTATATATTAAGCTGGTTAGTGTTTCTGATGGCATTGAAAGAAAAGAAAAGAAAGGAGCTGTAATATCTTTAGGTAAAAGTGTTCTGTTATAGCATTCAGCTCAGATTTTTTTTTAAAAAGCTAGTGAAAGAACATGCTATTTTTATAAATACTGCTAGACACTACTGCTGCCACTGGAGTTTTTACTTGATTGTCTAAAATTTAGATGAATATTCTCCAGGACTTCATAGCTTTGGGGATTTTTTCCCCCTTGAATATTTCCTTGTGAACTCCTAGATCTTTCATGTATCAAAATAGTTTTGAAATGAAAACCAATCTAATACTTTTAGTAATAATAATTACACAGAAATGGAAACAAAATAACTATTCTCCAAGTCACATGAAGACAGGATAAGAAGCAATGGATGGAAACTAATCAAGGAGAAAACCAACCTAGAACTAAGGAGAAATTTCCTCACAGTTAGAATAATTAACCAGTGGGACGAGTTGCCTGCAGAAATTGTGGGTGCTCCATCACTGGAGATTCTTAAGAAGAGATTGGACAGCCATTTGTCTGAAATGGTATGGTGTCTCCTGTTTGGGTAGGAATTGGACTGGAGGACTACTGGCGTCCCTTCCAACTCTATTATTCTGTTCTGTTACTTTGTTATTCTTTCTATGACCATGTGTATCCATCCCATCAAGCCCAAAGAAAATTCAGAATGGTATAGGTCAGGGGTAGGCAACCTTGGCTCTTTTATGACCCGTGGACTTCAACTCCCAGAATTCCTGAGCCAGCATGGCTGGCTCAGGAATTCTGGGAGTCGAAGTCCACGAGTCATAAAAGAGCCAAGGTTGCCTACCCCTGGTATAGGATCTCCTGCCATGTGCAGGGGCTTGGACTAGAAGACCTCCAAGATCCTTCGAACCCTACTATTCTATGTTCTGTGTTGCAAATTTTTAGTGTAGAACTTTCTTGCTTAGGTAATAACCAGGATTAACTGGATAAAGCAGGCATCTTGTTCTCCATTTTTATTATTTATTCATTGTCTATTTTTTACAAAAACTTTCTGGTGCTAACAACATTTCTCTTTCCTATTGAAATATCTTATTGCTTTAAAGCATGAATGTCACTTTAGTTATACAACAGCCAAGCTCAAGTATTGGAAAAAGTAGTATTCAATGTGCAGATGTATTTGGTGCTTCCGGTTATCATAAAGAGTTTTAAAACTTAGCAAGAATCTTTATCTCAAATTAATCCATTTTTGTGAAGTTTTCTGAATATATATATTTATATATGGCACAGACTACTTATATTGTTTTGGCTCAGATATTCAATCACTTCTGACTCTTTGTTAACCAGTGGTAATACTTTGAAATAGGTTTACCTGTCCATAATAGTTTGTTGCATTTGTGTTCAGGGACGCTATCTAGCCACTAGTCTTTGGTCAGCGTCTTTTTCTATTAAACTTCAGGATAATAAAATAAAATGTGTTGGGGTCCTTTCCAATGTCTCTTGTCATTGCATTGTTCAGTGTCTTTTATCATTGTGCATCCAAAATATTTAAATGTTGGTTGCATTATTCATGCTTGAGCAGATTGATTTTATTTCAAAATGTATGAATTATTTGTTCTTCTTGCCATTCAAGATATTGTAGGAGGAGAAACATATTAGTCTATGATGGCAGACTCAAGTAGAGCCTGGTAATATCTTTTCAACACATTTTATTAACAGACATAAGCTTTTGAAAAAGTCTGGAGAGGATAGGTTGGTTATATAGAGGCCAGTTATGAAAACATGCCTATATAAAGTTTATAAACTTTGTTAATTCAAAAGATTCTACAATACTCCTTCTGATTTTTAGCTGTTTGGTATTCTCAAAAAAAATTTCCAGTAGCACAATTCAAAGCCCTTTTTAAAAATTCAGTCTTTCTGATGGTCGAGCTTTCACAGTTCATATATTACAACTGGGAACCCCATTCCTTGAAAATACTTATTTAGCTGTCAGGTTGATATCTCTGCATTTTACTATTTTGTATAGATCTGTGGTAGTCTTAGTCTTAAGTAGCAGGTGTCTTTTTATTTCATGGCTATAATCACCATCCCTGAGAATTTTGAGCCAAGGAAGTTAAAGTATGTTCCTAGCCTCTTGTAGCATCCAGGAATTCTGCTGTTTCAATCAATCAGTCAGAATAGAGCTACATTACGGAATAGAGCTGGATTGTAGAGTTTCAATAATTCTGAATTTAATTACTTGGAGATTTGTCAGAATACAAGACTTTCTGAATAAAGAATACACAAGACTGCAAAGTTTAAACTGAATATTTTCTGCATACTCAAACTGAATGAAGTATTATACTTAGTTTGATGTAATATACTATAGAGAAAGAAACCAAGAACAGTTTCTTGATTTGGGAATAGACTTTTTTTAAAAAAATCACAGTATTTTGATACTTAGGTGAAAAGAAACTCTTCATGCTATAGGCTTATTGTATAATGTAATGCAAACCTACTTCCACTTCAAAGAAGTCATTGTATTGTTTTTTATTCTTAACTTAAGGAAACAAGCTTTCTTTGAAATTCTAGCACTGCGTAGAAATTTGTTTAAAATTCCTGAAAGGTACTGCATTCTCCTATGTCCTAAAAATAATATGTAGAACCTGACAAAATGAGATACTCTCTAGGCTATAACATAAACAATATATTTCAGACAAAACACGACCAATGAAAATATCACAAGAAGTAGCTCTTTATTCCCTGTTTCCTACCCAACTTAATTCTATTTGATAAGACAGGAACTGACAACAGAGACATTTTTCAAAATACTACAGTACTTTGCTTTTTTCTACCATGAACATTCAATGCATTACAAATATATTATTTTATCTAATACTAAGCTTAGCCCAGATTGTTTTCCAGTCAAAGCAGAGAAATTAGTTTTTTCTACACAATCCACCACTTTGACTGCAGACCCCTTAAGGAACTGACATGGAGGTTTGTAGGGGTATGAGATTAGGATAATAGTAAAGTAATTTCCCCATACTGAGTGGCAATCCCAAGAAAGACCGTCAAGTTCTATGTATGCTTTCAATATCATATAAATAAATACTATAGGAAAGGTTGTGCTAAAACATTCTTAAGTTCTGATTAAACAAAGAAACCAAATGAGTTCAGCAAACTATGAGTATATGCTGTCAAAGTATATAAACAAACAAAATGGAAAGAAAGGCCACAAGAATATTACGAAGGATTCTCTGTATAATTTCTTTCTAATTCCTCTTCCTCTACCACTCCATAATCAGTGTCATGGTCATGACAGTTCTGTCTCACACTATTACATTTTTAAGTATCTGATGTTGCAAACAACAATCAGCAAAGAAGATGCAAACAACCCATTTGCTTTTTCTTGCAACTGAAGATAAATTTGGAAAGGGGGGAATCTTTTTATTGATATTTCCCAAAGAATGAATTTGTCCTTTACATAGCTATTGCTTATGTATCTTTTTCCCCCAAGTACCATCTTTTTACAATATATAGAATACCCTGACTGTGGATATGTTGTTCATATTTCTTGGTTATCATATAATACACTAAGATAGCATAACAGTAGTGCAAGGCTTCTGATTTCTCAGTTCAGATTTTTAAAATTGTATAGTAAAACATCAATTTTATGGACCCCCCATTCAGCAAACTTAGAATATTATGGAAAAAACCACTGACTTCAGACTGCTTCAGCCAAGTGCTTGTATATTTTATATTCCTTACATAAAACATCTGTGTACATTACATTAAACGTATATACATAGCTATAATGCTTGGCATCAGCAGTAATCATAGGCCTGATCATGTAATAAAACAGACAAAACAGAAGGATATTTATTAACTCACTCAAAGAATGCTATGCAAACTGGCTGCAGCCCTATTACTCTATTACTATACTATTACTCTTTTAGGATATAGGACATAGAATGATAGAGTTGGAAGGGATCTCAGAGTCCAATCTTATATCATTTCAGACAAATGGCTGTCCAGTCTCTTTTTGAAAGCCTCCAGTGATGGAGCACTGACAACTTCCGAAGGCAAGCTGTTCCATTGGTTGATTGCTGTCACAATTTTTCCTTAGTTCTAGATTGCTTCTCTCCTTGTTTTCAACCATTGTTTCTTGTCTTGCCTTTCGATTTGACTTCCTCATCTTTGTAGGAGCCCCTCAAATATTGAAACAGTGCTATCATGTCACCCCTAGTGCTTCTTTTCATTAGACCAGATATACCCAATTCCTATAACCGTTCTTTGTATGTTTTAGCCTCCAGCCCCCTAATCATCTTTGTTGCTCTTCTCTGCACTCTTTCCAGAGTCTCAACACATTTTTTTTCTATTGTGGTGATCAGAACTGGATGCAATATTCCAAGTGTGGTCTTACTGAGCTTTGTAAAGTGGTACTAGAACTTCATGTGATTTTGATTCTATCCCTCTATTAATGCAGCCTAGGATTGCATTGGCTTTTTTGGCTATTGTCACACACTATTGGCTCATATTTAAGTAATTGTCCACTAGGACTCCAAGATCCCTCTCACAGTTACTGGCATTAAGCCAGGTTTCACCTAGTCTATACCTCTACAGTTGCTATTTCCTGCCTAAGTGTAAAACTTTACTTTTATCTTCATATATTCTGAATCCAATGAGTCCATAGCATTGCAAACTTCATTTTATTTACCCAAACATATATTACAAATTATCAAACACAATTTACTATTACTAATAAATTAATAAACACAGTCTTTTCAGGAATAAACTATCATTTAGTCCTAGATTTCCTGTAGAGGTTAATAAGTTTGTGAGGACACAACCATTCACTCTGAACCTTAGCAGTGAGTAAGCAATTTGGCCTTAGAAGTGACAGTAAGGGTCCTGGGGAGACTGGATTTTGTAATTCTCATGGGAATGTCTTCTGGTTTTTCCCTAAACAAGGTATCTTTAGATTTCTTCAAATAAATTAGGGGAAATATGGATATACCCATCCTAGTGCTGGGAGTTTGTAATCCTGCAACTAAGTGCCTTTGATCCCAATGATCTTTGTTTTCAAAGGTTGACCCAGAAGCACACAATAGATATGCATATGGTGTAGCTCTATAAAGTTGGACAAACTCTTGATCCTAGATTCTGTAGCCATGGCTAACTAGAATTTTCTTGAGCATGCATATGAACTGCTCAGTTTCCCAAATAACATAAGATCAGTAAAGAATAATTTTATGATGTTAACATTATTCCATACTGATCTCATGAAACATATATCAGTAATCAGGAAAAAAAAACTAGTAAAACTAGTTGAAAAGAAGCTGTGGGAGTTCTTAATCACAATGTGTTTGTAGAATAAAAGAGAAGATTGTATGAGTGCTATGCCCATTCTGTTCTTGTGTATTATGTTGTGCTTTCTCATCATTTAGTGCAATTCCCATTGTTTTAGCCATCCCTGCAAGCATTTTCTGAGTTTTTGGTAATACATTTCTATGAACCTGGCAATAAAACAGATAGCAGGAAAGAGAAGAACTGAAAATTAACCTCCTTTTTGTATGTTAAATAGCGTTCCAACATTGAAATGTACTCAAGTGATATATTTACAAAGTCAACTCAGGCCCCACCTTGACTCCCATGCTCTTTTGGAAAGTGGCAATCCAATTAATGTTCAATTGTTGAAATACATCATCTTTCATCATCAAGCCTTATTCATTTGAAGTGTCCCCTCATTTCCTAAACATTTTATTTCTTTATCTGCTTGTGTATTTACTTATTCATTTTTGTGGTGTTTATACCTCATACCACAGCCAGAAAGGTTCTCAATAAAAAAGACAGTTTCCAAAGTGTTGGGCATTTCATCCTCAACATGAAGTCACTCAGCGTAGCTAGCCAGTTTTAGGAAAACTGTGCCTCTTAGTAAGAGCTCTTCATTCCAAATGCACCATTGATTTCAGACAGATCTGACCTTTTCAAAGACTGTATCATGTGGATTAAAATAGAATATATTCATGAGTTCCTGTGAACATTTTATTTGTCAAATATGTGTGTGCCTTTTTCATATATTTGGCTGTTTAACAAAATGACAAATACATCTTTGAAATGTGTAAATGTAAGTATTCAAACCATAATAGTGACTCATAAATAAAATCGGAGAAAATATGACATTGAAAAAAGTTACCTATTATTTAATTGGCTATTCAAACTTGTTAAAAACTGTTCCAGTCTTAGCTTATTTCTGTTGATATGGTTACATTCCATCCTGACAAGGCTTGCAAAATCAGTTTAGAATACTAACATTAGACTTAAACAATATTATTAATATTGGACTTAAATAGACTCCAGTAAGTATTATTAGTAAAATTATTATTTTTATGTTGTTCAAATGTAATTGTAATTTCTGGCCATATCAAAATATTATTTATAATGCTGGGATTTTTAAAAATCCCCAGTGTTCACTCCAGCTTTACAGATTGACTGAACTTGTTTCTCCTTCTCCATCTTGTTCTCCATCCTGCAATTTCCTCACATATGTCAGAAATCCTTTTGTTCAGTTTCTGGTAATTCAGTGTAGGATTGTAGCCTTTAAAAAAAATAGGAAAGTAAATAAATTTTGTCCCTTTCTTGCTATGCCCTTTTTTGCCCTATTTTTCAAGATCCTCAGTCTGACCCTCGAAAGAGATTTGGGGGTATATATGTTACTGCAGAGGGAAGGAGAATGGAAAAGTTTGTTTTTGTCAGCTAATGTTAGGCATCCCACATTAATATTTCATTTTTATCTTACACAGAGGTTTAAAGTTTGATGGAATCTGCTCTCTCAAAGCCTCACTTACTTAGTGAACATCATTGATAAATACATGCTACCTGAAAGTTCAAAGATACTTTTGCCAGATTCTTAAACATTTTGTTTAAAAGATTAAACAAAAGTGCACTAAAATTAAAAAAAATGAATTCAGCTATGAACTCAGCTATGATACAGAATTTAAAGCTAGAAAAGTTATTGTAAGAACCTTTTACATATTTTGAACCTTTGGGGTACAGTTGTAAGTTATTGGGTGGACGAGGTTAAAATAATGCAAGCACTTTCTATAAATTGAACAATGCAGAGGAAGAACAAGATATGCACCATGCTGAGCAAATATTACACCCCAAAGTGTTCAAAGGCACTAAGTGAAGTTAAATGCCTTATACTTCCCAATAGGTAGCATTATCTCAGCACGACAGATGTTGTGAGGCATTGCAGAATGATTTTGAGCTTAGATTATTTTAAAGCATGTTATTAATTGTTTTATTGTTTCAGCACAATGCTTTTTCCTACCCTTGCTTATATAATCTTTTGCTAGACTGCCCCACAAATGAGTATTTTTATTGTTCCTCAGTTTTGCCTATTAAAATTGGCCACACTTTGTGTTGCCTTGTACAAAGATAATTATTTCATTTGCTTTTGGCTTAATGTATAAATTTATCCCAAACAGAACACAGAAGCTGCCACAGGAAAGGTGGCATGGGTTAAAATCGCAAAGGATGGGTTTGCATTACTATGGCTTAGTGTAGAAAAAATTCCTAAAGTCTTCATTGGCAGACCAGAGTGTTTATCCTATTTTGGGGAAGGGTCATGGGGTTTTTAATGGGTGAAATGTATGTCAAAATGTTTGCAACTTAGAATCAAAACAGGAACAGATATTGTGGCTCCAACATATTCTCTGCAGTTCTACGTAAGAAGCCAGCTCCCTCAAACCTTGAATTAAAATTGCAACCCCTATCCACACATATATACACACATCCACACACAAATACAGTTCTGGTTTAACATGAAAAGTAACTTTAATCTTACAAAGCTTTTTCATGTTTTTGATATTTTTAAATAAAGTGGCATTTTCTACACTAATCAGGCCTCTAAAGCTTTTTTATATGTACCTAAAGGCTTTATTATAGGATGAGATATTTCATTCCTTCCCTTTGAAAAACCAACTGATCTGGAAAAGCTAGGGCACTTGGATGGCAGATCATCAAGAACTACCAGGATATAGGCTAACTAAAAACTTCAAAAAAAAAAAACAACAACAAACCAATAGCAAACCCATGCTGCATTGCTGCAACTCAAAAAGGTGATACTTGAGATATAAATTTGATAAATTCTGTGGATAAGTGGCTACTAGTGAAAATGTCTCTTATATTCTTTTCTATTGTCCAAGAGCCCTTTTAAAACATGTAGAACTGTTATCTGCCATTCTTGCTTTTTTGGGAGTGCAGTTTTATTAAAAGCCCTCCTCTCTCCTCTCTTTCTCCCTCTCTTTGTGCTTTTCATTGGGGGGATTCTAAGCTCCATTTATGTTATTTTCCCATCTTTGACTGATGCCAGTTTTTCCCCTCCTTTCCTTCTGAAATACTAGTTTACCATTTGGGTGAAGAATCTTTGTCATTGCTTTATTTCTCTCTCTCTCTCTCTCTTTCTCTCTCTCTTTTTTTTTTTAAAGAACAGCACACAGGCTTTAATTTTTAAAAAGGACACCAAAAAAACAACAACAAAGCAGAATATATAAGACCATGTCACAACCTGTCCTTAATGGACTTTTGAGTCTGTGATCAGCAGTTTCTGATTTCATCAGTACAAATTCACTTGCAACATTTCAGATTCCCCGGTAGTTGTGTCTCTTTTTATAGAAGTGTGTATGCATGTTAAATCAGGTACACAACAGTCAACCTGGCATTTGTACCTGAAATGATCTCCTTATTACCTCCCATCCTCCCCTCCGGAGTTCCAAGGGGGACCAAGGAAAAGGGGTCACTGGCTAGACTCCCTGTTGGCAACCTGGAAGGAATAGCATTCCTTGTCGCATCTCCTAATCTGTTCTGAAACTGTTTTAATTAGTATACTACTACATTCATGCTAAGAATTCATTAATGATAAGATTGAAGATAATTATGACCTTTCCAATGCCCTTAAAGATCTCCTTATCCTTTACTACACTATCATTAAATCTGTGCCTTTTGTTTATCCTTCAGCTCAAGGTGTTTCTAGGGTACGTGCAGTTAGTAACAGCGAGAGCTATTTGGAGGCAGTTATCCTTCCACACGGAAGGCTGAAAGGAGACTCTGCCGATTAGACACCTTCAAATTATCTATGATGATTTATTCTTCATCAACTCTCCTAGAGAGCATGCTAAATTCAGCTATGTGCTTGATTTGCTTTAGTGAGCTATTTCATTTGGGCAGTCTTTATGAGGTAGGCACACTGGAGTATGTAGATTCTGTGATATGAACAAATATCTATGTTGAATGTGGGTGGTTGGGATGGTCTATATGCAGTGCATCTGGTTGTGTATGTTTTAAATTATCATTCCTCTATTCTGAGGAAACAGGTTGCCGGAATTTTAGTTCCTTTTTCTTTTATTGGTTACAGTCTATGTCTGCCAAATTATTTCTTTCAAATGTTTGTACAACTTAATGGGTGTGCTAGTAGCTGAGTAGCCACCATGGCTCATTTAAGAAAATATCTTCGTCCTATTACTGTTGCAAAAGAAATACTTTTACCTTTTAGCTATTGAAATGAGGATATAATTCTCATTACAATATGCTCATTCCTTTGGCTAAGAGCGTCTAGGAAAGCTGCTTAGCATTAAACTTATTAACTGCCTGGGAAATATATTTTCCCTTAGGCCTTTGCATATGTTCTTTCTACCTCTTTCATCTTCCTATTTTCTTTCTATTGACCGTTTATTTTTTTTAGGATTCATACATGGCTGCCCATCTTATATACCCAACTCTTGGCAGCTCACAGCAACAACAATAAAAACATGCAGTATGGAAAACCATTTAAAAACCAAACATTCAAAATACAGCATCTCGCTATTCTAGAAGAAAAATTAGCTTGTCTTTGTGGGACAGAAAACAAAGCCTTGAACCAAATTATGTCGCCTTCAAGTTTCTTACAGTGCCACTCCTTATCAGTAAATTCCAAAACAAGATTCCTTGGTTTACTAAGAATTTAACAACTTCTAAGTCAACAGGGATTCTGTTTGCAGTCCAAGTCCAAAACATAATTCTATTAATGTAATAACAGATGAGTTTAAATTGACTTTATTTTTCTTATAGCATTTAGAGAACTGTGAAAAAACAAATATTTATACAACATCCTTTGCATTTAATATCTTTCAAGAAATGTACTGCTTGAGTTTCAACTGTAACAGGAGCCTTAAA
Organism: Protobothrops mucrosquamatus; assembly: GCF_001527695.2. NCBI lineage: Eukaryota > Metazoa > Chordata > Lepidosauria > Squamata > Viperidae > Protobothrops > Protobothrops mucrosquamatus. The sequence continues at coordinate 760,236 of NW_015386952.1, forward strand.
ATAGTGAGAAACTGACATTAGAATGATGTCAGAATCTTCTGTAGTTCTTTTCTGCCACCTAGTGGTTTTTCAACTGCTTGCGTTTCTTCTGAAAAAAAATCTGTTTTGAAAACATTTTGATCCCTAAGATGTTAGACCTCCCAATTTTTGTTTTTTACTTTTTTGTTTTAATTTTCAGCTGAAACAAAGTGAAGCAAATGCAGATACCAAAGAAAAGCTCCCATTACGCCTACGGATATTTGAAAAATTCCCTAACAGGCCTCAGATGGTAAAAATCTCCAAGCTCCCTTCAGATTTCACAGTTCCCAAAATAAGGTAGTAAACTTTTTCTGCCTTCTTACTGCAAAGCTGGCTCTTTTGAAGTTCATAGGCAGAGGGTTTTTTGTTCTTCATTTTCATATTTTTGGGTCTTTGGTAGTTTGTTTTTCAATGTGTAGAAAAATTCTTTTTCCTGTCTCCTGTGTCAAAATTTACAACTCACTGAGCCACTGGGAGTCGGGCAGCATGTTGTTGTTAAAAATAATCTTCTTATAGTAATGTGTTCTTAAAAATAAGCCCCAGCTGTGTTTATAGGGTCTTACTTCAAATTAAGTAAGTTTGATAATTAATGCTATCATATATAGGAGAAAGACCTATTGGTGACCTACTCCAGTTTACCCTGCCAAAAAACTTTATGAATTGACTCAAAGATGTGGAAGATATGGCACTAAGCAGTGAGTCCCCCTGGCTGGGAGGTACCAATAAAGCTACAGAGAAAGAACAAAGAAAAATATCATACTAGTAACACGGATGGGTAAATCATTGACACAGCTCCTAGTGAAAACAGATTTCTCCACTGTTGAAAGCCAGTTGCTTAACCACAAAGCCCCAGGAGTGGGTGGAATTACTTTAAGTTGCTGAGACCACTGCCAACAAAGCACTGACAGTGCTTTGGCAAAGTGTATGGAAGTCTGGTCAGCGGCCGAAAGAATGGAAAAGGTCAATATTTAACCCAATATCAAAGAAAGATTATATGAAAGACTGTTCCAATCACGAACCATAGACCTTGATACTACACATGTGTAAATTCTCTTGAAGATAATCTAGTAACATTTGAATCCAACTGCCAACAGAGAACTTCCTGATGTACAAGCAGGAGTTTGGAAAGGAAGTCAAATTATCAATCTACGTTGGATGATGGAAAAAAACAAAGGAATATCAAAAAGAGCTCTACGTGTTTTCACTGACTACACAAAAGCCTTTGACTGTGTTGACAGTGACAAGCTCTGGTACTGCCTTAAACAACTGGGAATATCACCACACCACCTCTAGCTCATTTAGTCATTCTATTTGACCAGACAGCCACTGTAAGAACGGAATATGGAAAATTCCAATTATGGAATTCCAATTATGGAATTTCTGATTATAAAAGCCCAGTCCAGTTCAATACCACTAAAAAAAAACCAGGAAAAAACCCAGCATGGTTGCACAAAGAACTCTCAGACCGACTGAGAGAAAAAAAGGATAAGTACAAAAAAAATGGAAAGAAGGACACATAACTAAGGCAGTATAACTAAGGCAGTATATCAACAAATAGCCCAAATCTGCAAAGATCAAGTTAGGAAAGGTAAGGCTTTGAATGAAGTAAGACTTGCAACAAATATCAAAAACAATTTTAAAAAGTTTATTTCAATACAAAAAAACAAGGGGAAAAAACAATAGGTCCACTAATGCAAGAAGATGACAAAAAGTAATGGGCAGTAGAGAGAAAGCAGAACTGCTTAATTCATACTTTGCATCTGTTTTCACACAAAAAAGAAAACAGTACTCAACTTACCAAAAACAGAACCATAAATGACAGGTTAGGAATGCAAATTAAAATATGCAAAAATAAGGTAAGAGTACACGTGTCAGCTCTAGGATTCATTTCACTAGGCCCTGATGGATTACATCCCAGAGTTCTGAAGGAACTGGCAGACGTCATCTCAGAACCATTGAAACATATATTTCAAAGTTCTTGGAGCATCAAGGAACTACATGAGGACTGGAAAAGAGCTGATGTGGTTTCCATCTTCAAAAGGGGGGGGGGGAGAGATCCAGGAAATTACAGACCAAACAGCCTGACATCAATACCTGAAAGATCTTGGAAAAGATAATCAAGCAAAAGATCTGTGAACACCTAGAAGCTGACAAAGTTATAAGCAGAAGCCAACATGGGTTTGTTAAAAACAGATCATGCCAAATAAATCTTATTTTATTCTTTGACAAAGTGACTAAATTAGAGGATCAGCAAAATGCTGTGGATGTGGTATTTCTTAGATTTCAGTAAAGCATTTGATAAAGTAGATCACAATCTATTTCTTGGCAAGGTAGAAAAATGGGAGAAGTGTTTTAGAGAAGTATTGATTGAAACACTGTTATTGCTGAATATATTTGCGAAAAATGGTCACAAATTCCAATTTCGATTCATGTACATTGACTTTAGTCATTGATTTTCAATTATTGATTGCTTCACAATTAGAACATTACCTTCAAATGCATCTTCTTTAGTTGAAAACAAGAGAATATCTTTAGTCAAGTTATCTTGAAAGACAGAAAAAAATATGGGAGAATGATTTGGTATTAGAACTTCTATCCTTGAACTTTCTGTCATATAAACACATATTAAATCTGTTTATCAATTGATAAGTATTGACCATGATAATCTATAGATTGCATTTAAAAACTTACTAAATAGGAAATTTTCTGGATTATATTGGTGGGATTATAAATACTCATCTGGCAATAATATCTTATTAGTCTTTTACAATGAATTCTACATAGTAGACTAGTAATAGTAATTTTCCACAAGCCCAATTGATAGAACAGGTTCCTATTGCTTGCTGCCCCAATTATTATTATAAAATATTGAAAAAAATACATTTTATTGGTATTTCAAATTGTTCTATCAGATAGCAAAGAGCTTTGGATGATAAATGAAATGAAGGATATATTTATTCAAATTTGGTTGTCATTTATTTGTTATACGTGTACAAAGGAAATATAAATAAGAGGCAATTCTCTCTCTCTCTCTCTCTCTCTCTCTCTCTCTCTCTCTCTCTCTCTCTCTCAAAAGGGAAAGCTTTATGAAACAGTTCATTGATCGACAGCAGCAAGATACAACTTGTTTATTGAGAAGGCTTCCATCAGCTTCTTCTTCCTCCTGTGATCACTCTAAAAGGCTGGCAATTGAAGACAAATACATTGACCAGAAGGCAAGTCACTAGACACAACAGTGTATAAAGATCTCNCGCAAATCTGTTTTCAGCATTAGGGCAAGAAATCTTCTGGACAAGGAGTCTGCAATCAATAAAATTCTTAGGTATTAAAGAGAGATTTGAGGGACCTTTCATTATGAAGTAGGTTTCATGTAAAATGAAAGCAATGTAAAATGCAATGCATCACGGATCACAGCTTGAGACCAAATTCCACACAATGGAACTCACAAGAGTGAGATGAATGGAGAAGGTTGCCATTTTAGTGGTAAGACTTACTGACAGACGGTTTAGTGAATTAGTCTTGACCTAGTTCTTTTCATCCTACCTTGAAAAATGGAATTTATTATTCAAACCTTTCCATCCCTTGCATAGACAATGTTTGAGAAAGATGTCTTCTATCCTTCCTGAGGGCTGCATGACACTATCTGCAGTTTCCTGGCTATGCCTGTTTCAGATTCAATTTTAAAACAATACTTAAAGAGTCTGGAACTCTTTAAGACAACTGTGTCATTTCCATGATCCCAGAAAATTATGTAGGTTCTTTAAAAGGTTGCACACCAATGTTATTTCCTAAGTGCTGTATATCCCTAATTATTACTTATCATAGTATCTGTTTACCTAGAGCCTGTACTCGCCAGCGTATGCTTAGTGGATCTTTTGAGGGACAGCCTGCAAAAGAACGATCTATTCTTAGTGTTCAGCATCATATACGCCAAGAACGCAGGTAAGCAGAACTCAATACAAACTTTTAAGAGCATGTTAAAAGTAGAAGATAAAATTCTTATAAGTTACACAGCAAACATGAGTAAATTAGAATTAGTTCATAATAAATAATAGATGTGTTTTTATTGCAATAATAATGACATTTATCATAATAGAAGACTTATATTTTAAATATAATTGGTTTCAAGATATCCAAGTCCTGGTTGTAAACAGTCAGGAAAAAATTCCATAAACAGGGTGGTCCAGTCATGACCTTTATTGTTCAACTGCCCTCACAGATTTATCAATTACTTCAGTAAAGTACTTTTTTAGTTAATCTTTCTATTTTTCACATCATCGCTTTTTAAATAATTTGTCTCTTTTTTGAGAAAATCCATTAAAAAGAAAAAAAAATGAACTAGTCCACCATCTCTTTGGATTAATACAACTAGGAATTCTGGACTGCAGATAAAAGCTTCTTACTTCCCTAACTTAGCACCTTTAATATCTGTTGACCTTCAGCTGTCATGATTCCCAGCTAATGTGGGAATTGTAATCCCAAAACAGGTGAAAGTTACTATTTGTTGAAAGCAAGATGCAGCTGAGTGTAATGCAAAATCAAACCCATAATTGCAAAATCTGTTGTCCCACTGATGCACATTCAGTGATCTTAGTTTTTTACTAAATGAATGTCATTATTTCAGGTCACTAAGGCATGGTTCCAACAGTCAGCGAATCAGCAGAGGAAAGTCTCTTGAAACATTAACTCAGGATGTAAGTGTAAGTGAATAGTCTACTCTAAGTAATACCTAAGTAAGACTGAAAACAGAATGAAGTTTAAAATAATCCAAATTTTTCTTGGCTTTTGTATGGACAAATTCAAGATAGATGGCGAATTGATAAAAAGACTACTTTTGTTTTGGAAGATGGGACTTTTTTGAAGCAAATAAGAGATGGTGCCAAAGGTCATATTAAGAGGATATATAACGTTTTATTAGAATTGGACTCAGAAACTGAACTAGTTAAAGATTGTATGATTAAATGGG